>NC_039368.1:16312529-16381713 GCF_003573695.1 Papaver somniferum
CCCCCCCCCCCATTGAAAGGTGCATTCACTTATTCCCATTTAACTGTTACTAGTTTCTTGACAGCTGGGTCACCAGTCCAAAGAAAATTTCTTATGATTCTTTCACATTCTTTTACCACTGACTTTGGCCATTTGTAGACTGACATATTATAAATTGGAGTGCTGCACAGTACAAACTTCACTAGTGTTAATCTGGAAGGAAATGCGAGTAATTTTCCAACCCATCCTGCTAATTGTTTATACAACATCTCCACTATCCCCTAAACTTGTGAATTTTTTACTCTTCCAGGACATAATATTACTCCCAAATATTTGTCAGGGAATTCAGATAGATCCATTTGTAGTTTTTCAGCAATTTGTCTTCTTCTATCTTCTGAGACTCCTCCAACAAAACACTTGCTTTTTGCTTTATTTACTATTTAGACAGATGTTGCTTGATACTTCATTAATAACTCCATTAGCTTTTCCAGTGATCTCTTATGTCAATTGCAAAAGATAAAAATATCATCTGCAAATGGTAAGTGAGATGATTGACATCCTCCCCTGTTTACCATTGCATTTATAATCCCATCTTGCACCATTTTACTCAACTTTCTACTTAACACTTCTTCAGCAATCACAAACAAGATTGGAGACAGGGGATCTCCCTGTCTAAGCCCTTTTCTAACATAAAAATGAACCATTGGACCATCATTTATCAATACAGATATTTTTGCAGACTCAAATAGAATCTTCAACCAGTTTATACTCACTGGAGAAAAACCAAAGTGTTTTAGTGTTTGAAACAGGAATTCCCAACTCAATGAGTCAAAATCTTGAGTAATGTCTAGCTTTAATCCAACATCTCCTCCTCTTCTTTTTATGTCCAGCTCATTTATCAGTCCAAAAGTGTAGATGGTGGATTTTCAATAAAGGGAAAAACCGTAAAATCATGAGGCATGTTTTTGACACGGCTTTCAGGCATGCAACGATTCATATTTTACGAAGCCATGATGAATATGTTTTCGAAAAGCCTCCACCACCTGAGCGTTCGATCCCTGGCATTTCGTCGTGACCTCTATATAGAATAATGTATTTGGGCGGTTCTCCGTAGATTGAGAGCTTAACGCCTTCAGGACGTCGGTGTTACTCACTGTTCCCTTTCTGCAGGAGAGAGACCCACCTACACATAGAAGAATAGTTGGGCGGCGGACGCCTTCAGGACGTCGGTGACACTCACCGTTCCTTGATTATGTGGAGAGACTGTGCATAGATTCAGGCGATTCTCCGTAGATTGAGAACACTAACGCCTTCAGGTCGTAAAAAAACATCGTGACTCCCTGAATATACACCATCCAGAATAGATGCGACGCTTTAACTGGATAACATCTTTTCTGCAATAGGTTAATTCTGCCGTGACATTCACTACTGAATTCCCAGAATAATCTATTATTGCTCCTATTCTATGGTCGAATCCACAGCCTGATCTCGCGGAATGGCAATAAACAATTGCTCTGATTCTATGATCGAATCCACGACTTGATCTCATAGAATAGTAATAAAACACTATATAGAGGTCACGACTTGATCTCATAGAATTGTCTAAGCCGTGGCCGGTCCCACACCTCACAATCCTTATCTTTTTATAATTATTATTCTCTAATCTCACGAAACTCCTCCGTTTCAACAAAAACTCGTGGATTCTCCATAACTTCAAGGATTCTCCATAACTTCAAGGATTCATGAAAAATAATAAAATAGGGAAAGGTGTGCGGGACCGGGCAACCTAGACGGCCGGCCATGCCCTAGACGTTGTCGGTCCCACACCTTTCAATCCCTAATCTTACATAATTATTATTTTCCTCAATTCATGAAACTCCTGGTTTGAGCAAAATTCATGATTTCTCCATATTTTCTCAAATATTGCTCAAATCACGAAAAAACAAAAGGCAACATAATCGCACGACTGGCTAGCCTCTCACGACAATTTTAAATATTAAAACACTTTTATTTTAATGTTTTCAAAATATTGATGAATTGAGCATACATGCTCATTCCAACAAAAATCGAGAATTCTCAGTCAAGATGAAACTCTTCTGAAAATTCACTATGTTGCTCGAACGCGCATCGGAAAATACTGAAACTCTCAGCATGGAAACACGGACACCACGGCAACATGTGCATGCTTCCATGACCGACCAGAGTCATTCCTAGGGCTTGCACAAAGCCGGTCCCACATGTTTTCATAATTCTGACCTAATTTGCTCAATTGCTCATACTGGGCCCGAACTCTCTCCAACCAACTGGAGAATCCTTCAAATGACCAACAACTGGTTCCGTGACCACCAAGAGCCGGTCCCATGCTCTCCTTGTCAGTCCTCATCTCTCATACCTAGGTTTTGTCACCTAATGCTTAATCCAGCAATATTTCAATAAATGATGAAACCTGCATTTAATCATCGTTCTTTCACCAACTCTCAAACTGAGAACCCTGGTGCGTGCTCACTCGAGCACTGGGCATCACATGGACGCTCATCATCCCATGTGGTCGGTCCCTCTTCACTCATAACCAATTTTCGGCAATTCACCAATTGTTGAAGGATTGATCAAAAATTAGGGTTTCGAACAAACGCTCCACGAATCACCATTCAGAGCAAGTTCAAACACAAAATTATGTTGATTCAGCAATCAACATCCAAATTAATAATATTCGGTAAATAACCAATATTTTTGATTAATATTTTATTGGGTCACGACACCAGTAAATAATTCTTTGAATTGGGCAATAGTTTCTCAGTTGCTCGAATATTGATCCAACCATCAATATTCGGTAATTCATCAGTAGTTTGTCGAATCGAGCAACACTTTCTAAATTGCACGTCAAATTACCAATATTCAGTATTTTGTTAAATTGAGCAACACTTGCTCAGTTGCACACCAAAATTATCGAATTCGTCAAATTGAGCAATACTTGCTCAGTTGCTCGACAAACTCTTGATATTCGGCAATTCGTCGAATTGAGAAATACTTGCTCAGTTTCTCGACAAACTCTCAATATTCGGGAATTCATCGAGTTGAGCAATACTTGCTCAGTCGCTCTAGTCAGTAATTCATTGACATCTCAGAGAACTACATGTTCAATCCATGAATCGCT
Organism: Papaver somniferum; assembly: GCF_003573695.1. Lineage (NCBI taxonomy): Eukaryota > Viridiplantae > Streptophyta > Magnoliopsida > Ranunculales > Papaveraceae > Papaver > Papaver somniferum. The sequence continues at coordinate 16,315,663 of NC_039368.1, forward strand.
GAGCATTTACCACTTATGCTCGATTCAACAAAACTAGACTCACAGTCCAAATCAGTCAACAACTGACCAACTAATACACGTCTGCCTTGCAGACTCCACGATTCGTGAAATATCAATCACGTCACAAATGGGGGGATATCACTTAGGGTTTTGGTCTGGTGGTCTACAACATGTGGATTCATCCACAACGAGAAATGTGCGTAAGTCATGTAAACGGTTGAAGGAGTTAGCAAAGTAGTGGGTGCACGATCAGTCAAGTCTCCGCATGACATGGAACTGACTTTACCACGATCTCCCACTTTCCCACTCTTTCACTCCAGAAACCGTCACACTTACAGGGATCAGTGGTACATTATTCTTGCAATATAAATAAGTATAAATTGAGGATATCAGGATATCATCAATCATCGATTATCATCATTATCCGTCAACAACTCGATATAAACTTATTCACAGAACTCAACTTCAGCAGTTCAGCAGTGTTGCAGAAACCTGCAATACACCCACAATCCTTGATCATCACTGATCCCACACAACTCTCAGCTTCCCTACTACAGATCAACCCATCTCCCTCTTTGCGACCGAATTGACTCTGGAACGGCCATTGTCTTGGTTTAGGACGGAGTCATACAGATTGATTTCCCGAATCTAAGCACCCCCTTTGCAGCGGTGCATCTGTGAGGATTAGCATTTTTCCCGGCTAAGGAGTCTCGACAGCATGCTCGACTCTTAACTTTCCCAAAAAACCGGCGACTCGTTTTTCCCCATCCACAGTGGGAGATTAATCTCTCGGTTGCAATCTTTCATTTTTGCAAGATGTTTGGTATTAGATCTAATTCAGTTTCTCAAAACTCCATTCAGAGTCTTTCTAATGGTGACGCTTCTCTAACTCACCCGAATGATTCTGGTAACATTCATCATCCGTACTTTACTACTCCCTTTTCATCTATTGGTGCATTTGATGGAGAAATTCAGTCACTAGATGAACTGCCATGAAGGCAAGAGATTTTGGAAAGAAACATAAATCAATTGAAAAGAGCAATTGATAATTTGTTCAACTGCATGGTGGACCTGACAAGAATCTTAGAAGCTCAAGTTGTGGAACGCTCATCTCTTGACACCACTAACGCTAACCCTCAAGCCAACAACTCCACCACTTATGAAAAGCCGGTGGAACAAAAGGTCACACATCTAATCGAGAATCTATGTGAACTTCTGCATTTCTCCAGAGATCAGCGCACAGACACGTTTGTCGCTCTCAACAAAATATCATCCGATGTGCGAATAGTTCCATCATCTCCGGTGGTTGAACAAGTGTCCATGGTATCTGAATTCTCAATCAACAACATCACCTTCACTGAGGAAGACCGAATGGCGGAAGAAGGGAATAAATGAGCCTTGTTCTTTACTGCTTGCATCAAGGACTCTGAATTCAGGAGAGTTCTCATCGATACAGGTGCTTCCACGAATCTTATCACTATGAAGACTCTCAAGGAGGCCAAAGTTCCACAAAGAAAGATCGTTCATCATCCCATATTGATGACGGGTTTTGAAGGAAGGCAGAGTCACACATACGGGTATGTCTATGTGGATCTGGAAGTAGCGCCGATTCAATCCACTGTCAAATTTCACGTGATCGAGAAAGACCCTGACTATAACATGATACTCGGAAGGCCATGTCTTCACGACAATAAAGTTGTTCCTTCGACGTACCATCAATGTATGAAAGATTTGTTCAACAACAAAATTGTTTGTATCCCAGCCTCAGTGTCTCCTTATGCTCTGGTTTACGATGCTTAGTTCCTGGAACATCCAAAGAGCATCCCCGAACCTCCAAGAAAGATCTGCAGTATTCCACTCCCAAGTTGGAAATCTATTGAGAAAGTCGAAAAACCATCATCAACAGATGCTAAATCCGTCAAGTTGTCCACCACACCACTCAAACGTCGTCAAGGTACGACTCAGAAAAAGTCCAACTTTATTAATGATTATGATGCAGAGGGGAGAGTCATTTATCTCCGTAAAAGGATTAGCAATTAACAGGGGAGGTTGATGAAAAGTCTCCCCGCCCTGAAGAATCATGCCAGAGTGAGCAATCGCCCGATGAAGAAATTCAAGATGCACCACGACAGCTACAAGATGGCACAGATTCCACAACCGACGACCTCGAGACTATCAACATTGGAACGGATGAAAACCCAAGGCCAATTATAATCAGTTCTGCTCTCTCACCTGAGGAACGAGAAGGATTGATACGCCTGTTGAAAGAGTATCAATATATCTTCGCCTGTACATACGAAGAGATGCCTGGCCTAGACAACAAATTGGTTACTCATCATCTGCACATCACTCCCGGTTCCAAACCCGTCAAATATCCACCCAGGAAATTCATACACGAAGTTAAGGAACAAATCAAGGTGGATTTCCATAAACTACTAACAACAGGGTTCATCAAACCCATTCAACATCCAACATGGCTGGCGAACATTCCAGTCAGGAAGAAAAATGGACAGATCCGGTGCTGTGTAGATTTCAGGAACCTGAAAAAGTTCTGCCCAAAGGATGTCTTTCCATTTCCAAGCATTGATATGCTCGTTGATGAAACCAGTGGCCATGACATGTTCTCGTTCATGGATGGTTACAGTGGATATAACCAAATCAAGATGTAAGAACATGATGCTAACAAGACTGCATTCAGAACTCCCATTGGAAACTTCCACTATACAGTGATGCCTTGCGGCTTGAAGAATGTAGGAGCCACTTATCAGCGGGCCATGACTGCAATATTTCATGACATGATGCACAAGCAAGTAGAAGACTATGTCGACGATGTGGTGGTGAAATCAAAAACCCGGGCGTCCCACCTAGACATTCTGAGACAAGTCTTCAAAAGATGCAGCGAATACAAACTGAAGATGAATCCCCTGAAATGTGCTTTTGGTGTTTCTTCCGGAAAGTTTCTTGGATTCTTGGTCACTGTAGAAGGAATCAAGGTCGACCCAGACAAAACAAAAGCCATTACTACCATTCCGTCTCCACGAACTGTGAAAGAGCTCCAGAGTTTCATGGGCAAAGTCAATTACATCCGGCGTTTCATTCCTGGACTCGCTCAACTCATTGATTCATTCACTCCTCTATTGAAGAAATGAGCAAATTTTGCATGGACAACCGTTCAACAAGAAGCATTCCAGAAAATACAACAAATATTGTTATCACCTGCTGTCATGAAATCTCCAGTGCAAGGACGGTCTATGATACTTTAACATCTTCCAGTGACGTAGCTATTGGAACACTCCTCGCTCAAGAGGATGAAGAAGATATCGAACACCCAATCTATTACTTCTGTCGCACAATGAGGGATGCTCAAATCCGGTACCCAAAGGCTGAAAGGGCGTGTCTGGCGTTGGTTCATGCAATTCAGAGGTTCATACATTATCTACTATCAAACAGGGTCGTGCTGATGGCCAAAGCTGATCATGTAAAGTTCTTACTGTCGAAACCTGCTCTGATCAAAAGACCGGCGAAATGGCTACTTCAAATGTCAAAATTTGACATAGCGTGTGTCCCTCCAAAAGCAATCAAAGGACAAGCAGTTGCAGACTTACTTGCCGCTTTCCCTGGAGAAGACATCACGATGTTGCATGAAGAAGTGCCCGGTGAGTTTCCAGAAATTTCAATCATTCAGGAAGAAACGTGGCTATTATATTTTGATGGGTCTGCCACTCCGAGCAGTGATACCGGTGGGGCGGGTATTGTGATGGTATCTCCATCCAGTGAAGTCTGCTCACATTCATTCACGCTGGATTTCCATTGCACCAACAATTCAGCAGAATATGAAGCTTTTCTCCTAGGGCTATCTTTGGCCAAGAGAGCAGGAGCGAAACATCTAGAGATCAGGGGAGACTCAAAGTTGCTGGTAAATCAAATGAATGGTGTATACTCTCTCAAAGAAATAACATTTGCTCCATTCAGGACTAAGGCACAACGACTATTAGCTCATTTTTCTGATGCAACAATTATCAATACCGGATGCACCAACAATAGACATGCTGATTGTCTAGCGACCCTAGCATCCAAACTGCAATTTGAGGGGTCTGAGAAATCCATCACTGTGCAAAGACGCGTTGTGTCATCCACCTGGCTTACTCAAGTCGAAGATGCTCAGTCAAGCGACTGGCGAGCGTCCATTATTCATGAATTGAGCAATTCTCTTACGGGGGGAAAATTAGCCTCAAGGAATTGAAAAACTTTTTCCTGTTGCACGGAGCGTTATATTATCGCAATCCTGATGGATCCCTGTCTCGATGCCTCGGAGATGAAGAAGCCGGTGAACAACTCAAACGTATACATGAAGAAGTATGTGGGCAAAATCTAGTGGTCACACTTTACAGAAGGCTTCAAAGGATCGGATACTATTGGCCTTCCATGGAAGATCATACGAGGATGCTGCAAGGATCATGTCCCAATTGTCAGACACCACCTCATCATTTGGAGGTTCTAACACTTCATCACACTGGGGACTGGAGAGAACCTTACATAAAATATCTTTGTGATAACGATCTTCCGTTAGAGACGAGAGGTGCAATCAAACTCATTCATAGAGCCAAACGTTTTGTCTACTTGGAAGGGATTTTGTATCGCAAAAGCTTCGGTGGGAATCTCCTGAGATGCTTGGCCGAGCATGAAATTGCCATAATTTTGAAAGAAATACATGAAGGTGAACACCAAGGGAAGAAGAAATTGTTTCTCCAAATCCATGAGAAATATTACTGGACAACCATGAAAGATGACGCAGCTGCCTACGTTCGGAGATGTCATCAATACCAAGTTCATGGTAACCTCATCCACACTCCTTGTCTTCCATTACATTCTATGAGCAGTACGTGGCCCTTCTACAACTGGGGACTGGATATCATAGGAAAGATCAATCAGGCATCTTCAAAGCAGCATGAATACATCATCACAGCAACAGAGTATTTCACCAAATGGGTCGATGCTATTCCTCTTCGAAGCACCACTGGAGTCACAATTACATCTTTCATCAAAGAGTTCATCATATGCAGATTCTGCGTTCCTAAACATATCATCACGGATAATGGAACTCCTTTCACCAACAAACATGTTGCAGAATTGCTCGAAGAATACAGAATCAAACAGATTTTCTCCATACCATAGTATCCCCAAGGAAACAGACAGGCGGAGAGTACCAATAAAACCTTGATCCGGATTCTCAGTCGAACAGTTCATGATAATCCATGGACGTGGCATGAGGAATTGCCCATGGATTTGCGGGCCTACCGAACCGCACCAAGAAGCTCAATTGGGACTTCACCATACTGTCTCGTTTATGGCACCGATGACATTCTCCCAGCCGAAATCAAGGTTCCCTCTGCAAGAATCGCATCATCTAGTAGAGTACAATGGGATGAAGCAGAAGTCTCAGATTCAAGAATTGTTGAATTGGACATGCTCGATTCAAGAAGATCCAAGGTGGAAAAATATGTAGAAACCTACAAACAAAGGGTTTCCAAGGCCTACAACAAACTGGTAAGACCTCGAACATTTCAAGTAGGAGATTTGGTTTTGAAAACAGCAAATCATATCCAACAAGACATGTCCCCTCCCAAGTTCTCTCCGAAATGGGAATGACCTTATGTGATCATCAAGGCAGTATCCAGCGGATTTTACAAAATCTTAGCTGTTAATGGAGGAGTTGAAGGAAACATCTTCAACGGCAAGTGGCTCAAGGCATATTATGCTTGAACAATCAGTGGAAGTATTAAATTTCTAAATGTAATTTCTGTTTTCTCTAAAAGAGCAATATGCTCATTCACTCAAAATTCAAAATATCCTATGAATCTCACAAAAATCTTTCAATCACCTAATTTATTCAAAACAAAATCTCAAACCTACATAAAATCTTCCTCTCACTCAGAACAAACCATCCAACAGAGGATAATCTCTATAGAAAACCATGTCAAGCTTATTCTGGAAATTTTTGGTTTTCACCTTCAAGTCCTGAACTTCCTTCTCAACTCGTGCTGACTCCAAGGCGAGTGTCTTTTCCTCCTCCAATATGGCAGTAGATGTGGAAATTGCATCAGCAGCGGCCGCCGCCTTGTGAATTTTGATCATCTCGAGTCGACGACGAAGCAACCTATGTTAAACTACAGGGTTTCACAGTTTGAAATCATCTCATCCCATTTGTGCAGTTCATGATTCTTAACATCTCGCAGATGCGTCCGGTTCATCTCTTCAATGATCGGTAACAACCCTGCAACTGTAGTTGGGTTGGTAGAAAGCCTTTCCATACTTCGGTAGTAGCAATATGCCGTACCTTCTTTAAATTTTGGTGTACAGGGGCGCGTGACACTTGGGAATGACGAATCCACCAACCACTTCGTTATTCGGGCAATTGTTGATCATGGGAGCCTCAAAAGGGAGTCCAGTTGTTGGATACTCAGGAGCACGAGATCTAACCTCAGTCTCCGCAGAATCAGTGGAGTTCTCGTCGACACGGTTGTTTCTATCATCAATCACAACCGCGGATTTCCCGTTCTTCGTTTTTCTAGCATCGACGACGACATGAACATCAACCTGCAATGAAACGGTGGAGTATTTAATGGTATTGACCATTGATCATGGTAAAAATCTCAGTCGAGAAGTTATGAAATTACTTACAGACGTTCCGGCATCAACAAGAGCCGACCTATACCTGGCAGGATATTTAACCGTCCGTTTAGGTCTCAAGATACGAGAGGAATGCTGATTCTTTTCATTATCCTGCAACAAATTATTTTCTTTTGATCAATCATCCTGATCGAGAAAAAGACAAGAGAAGAAATGTAACTCACCGAGATGGATACTGCCACAGAATTTTCGGCATGAGATTCACTTCTGGAAGAAACACTGCTTCTGGACATGGTGACGAAAGGTAGGATTGTGATCAAATTTTTTTTTGATGATACACAAAGGAAGCAGATGGTCGACTGTTTAAATAAAACCCTAAGTCCAATGTGGATGCTTATCCCCTAACGGATAAACAAGTCTGTTGCGGTTTCTACTGAAACCCTAAATCTCGAATCAGATGCGTGACAGATGGGAGAAGAGCTGCTGCTGCTGGTGGGGTATGCTAGCTTTAGCTCCCTCAACATAATTCGTTTTAGCTCGTGATTTGGCTGCATAAGACTTGGAATCCTCATCAGAAGAGATGGAGTAGTAATCGCTAATGCTGCTGGTGGAAACCATCATTGTCTGGAATCAAATCAGAAGCACAAAATTATAAACGACCTAATGATATTAGTTTCAACAACGAAAATGGTAATTCTAAATTCTTACCTATTTACGTTTCATGAACTTAGTGATAGCAACATAAAACTCCACAAACTCGCTTACTCTTTCAAACCTGCAATATAAGCGAGAAACTTATTATTTAAGAGTCAACACTGACTTTTCGCGAAACCATGAACAATTCACATAAACTTTTCATATGACCATCTCATGATTTTATACCACAAAATATATATCATAAAATCATGAAACACAATTTTTCATCTTCAACAGTTACTCAAAATCACTGTTTGATTTTATTTTGTCAAAAAAAAAAACAAAAACTCACGTACGCATATATAAAAAAAAAAAACTTTTTACGTGAGTTAACTTTGCTCAATCGAGCATTCACCTATGAGACGAGGGTCTTTCCTATTTTGTAAATTCCGAATAAAATTTCGAAAGTCCTCAAAAAAAATTTCATCATGAACTCCAGGTCTTTTCGAAATTCCTCTAACCCTAAGGATCGTTATTTATTACTTTTTACGAACAAACCTACGTTCCTAAAAGTATTTGCAAAGTTCATGCTTTCAAAAATAAACTTGGGTTTTGATGAAACCTAATAAACAAAACTTTTGCTACTGCAATTGAACCATGGATTCAAAATTTTATATATCTCTTTCATATTAGGGATTTTTGCTCGTTCCCTCAACTAACGAACAATCAGGCATATATATATACGTTTTCTAAAAATCCTTCATAAATCTTACGCATGCATTCAACCTTGGGATTTTTGGTTTTGTGAACAACTCATCAATCACGAAACGAACAACAAAAAAAAAAAAATCGCATGGACTTACCTACCGGACGGTGATCGGACGGCGGCGGTGCTGGAGCTGTCGAGAAGTTTTTTTTCTCCTCCCTGCTGAACTCGTGAGATGATGAAGAGAGCTTGGTCGGTCAAAAAAATAGAAAATTATTATTAGGGTTATTCCCTTTTATATCAAATTTATTTCCAAAAACCTAATAAAACATAGATTTCCTCTTTTGGGCTCGGGCCCGTAAATCCTAGACCGACCATAACTAAGCTTCCGAACGCCCAAATCAGCAGTGCCTCATCTCTCTACGCTCACGAGGTGACACTCTATCTTACTATCAGGGTCCTCATCTGTGCATTTGCTCGTACATGACATAATTGGGGTAAATCGAGGATTCTGAAACTACCTTTGTAGACTGAGTTCGACCGCTGATCTCATCGACTGCAAATCACCATTTAATGCTTACTGCGGATAATGATTGTTCCTCACTAAGCAGGGGACTTAATGTAGATGGTGGATTTTCAACGAAGAGAAAAACCGTAAAATCATGAGGCATGTTTTTGACACGGCTTTCAGGTATGCGACGGTTCATATTCTACGAAGCCATGATGAATATGTTTTCGAAAAGCCTCCACCAGTTAAGCGTTCGATCTCTGGCATTTCGACGTGACCTCTATGTAGAATAATGTATTTGGGCGGTTCTCCGTTGATTGAGAGCTTAACGCCTTCAGGACGTCGGTGATACTCACTGTTCCCTGACTGTAGGAGAGAGACCCACCTCCACATAGAAGAATAGTTGGGCGGCGGACGTCTTCAGAACGTCGGTGACACTCACCGTTCCCTGATTATGTGGAAAGATTGTGCATAGATTCCGGCGATTCTCCGTAGATTGAGAACACTAACGCCTTCAGGTCGTAAACAACATCGTGACTCCCTGACTATGCACCATTCAGAATAGATGTGACGCTTTAACTGGCTAACATCTTTTCTGCAATAGGTTAATTCTTCCGTGACATTTACTACTGAATTCCCATAATAATCTATTATTGCTCTTATTCCATGGTCTAATCCACAGCCTGATTCCGTGGAATGGTAATAAACAATTGCTCTGATTCTATGATCGAATCGACGACTTGATCTCATAGAATAGTAATAAAAACTATATTATCTCATTATTCCGATTTCATGGCCAAATTCACGGCTGATCTCATGGAATGGTAATAGATAATCATATTACTCCGATTCTATGGTCGAATCCACGATTCCATGGGGTGGTAATGCTTGTTTTATTATTCTGAATTCGTAGTCGGATCCACAACCGATCCTATGAATTAATAATGAACAACTATTCATTTTTATTACTCAGTTTCATGAATTATTCTCCACTGAATTTCATAAATTAGTAATAAATACTCAATAACCGGGCATCTGAACCATCACTGAGTAAGCCCCACAAAAATGGTGCGAGTGTACTCGACAATGATGCACGAATGAGCACCCGGATGCACGAACGAGTGTCCAAAAATATGAAATAATGAGGAATCCTTCGCAAAACAGGAGAAAACAATAAATATTAATAAAATAATAAGAGGCGCCCAAGGCCGGGCCCACCAGCCGGCCGGCCGTCCACGTCCTAGCCATGGTCGGTCCGTGACTCTCCCATTATTTTTCTTATTTTTTGTTATTTCGTGAACTCACGAAAACTCCTTGGTTTTAGCAACTTTCCTTGTTTTTGCAAAACCCGTGAATTCTCCATAACTTCGTGGTTCAAGAAATAATATTATAAAATAAGGAGATGTGTGCAGGACCGGGCAACCTAACCGGCAGGCCATGCCTAAGCCGTGGCCGGTCCCATACCTCACAATCCTTAGCTTTTTATAATTATTATTCCCTAATCTCACGAAACTCCTCCGTTTCAACAAAAACTCGTGGATTCTCCATAACTTCAAGGATTCATGAAAAATAATAAATTAGGGAAAGGTGTGCGGGACTGGGCAACCTAGCCGGCCGGCCATGCCCTAGTCATGGTCGGTCCCACACCTTGAAATCTCTAATCTTGCATAATTATTATTTTCCTCAATTCATGAAACACCTGGGTTTAGCAAAATTCATGATTTCTCCATATTTTCTCAAATATTGCTCAAATCACGAAAAACCAAAAGGCAACATAATCGCACGACTGGCTAGCCTCTCACGAAAATTTTAAATATTAAAACACTTTTATTTTAATGTTTTCAAAATATTGATGAATTGAGCATACATGCTCATTCCAACAAAAATCGAGAATTCTCAGTCAAGATGAAACTCTTCTGAAAATTCACTATGTTGCTCGAACGCGCATCAGAAAATACTGAAACTCTCAGCATGGAAACACGGACACCACGGCAACATGTGCATGCCTCCATGACCGACCAGAGTCATTCCTCGGGCTTGCAAAAAGCCGGTCCCACATGTTTTCATAATTCTGACCTAATTTCCTCAATTGCTCATACTGGGCCCGAACTCTCTCCAACCAACTGGAGAATCCTTCAAATGACCAATAACTGGTCACGTGACCACCAAGAGCCGGTCCCATGCTCTCCTGGTCGGTCCTCATCTCTCATACCTAGGATTTGTCACCTAATGTTGAATCCATCAATATTTCAATAAATGATGAAACCTGCATTTGATCATCGTTCTTTCACCAACTCTCAAACTGAGAACCCTGGTGCGTGCTCACTAGAGCACTGGGAATCACATGGACGCTCATCATCCCATGTGGTCGGTCCTCTTCACTCATGACCAATTTTCGGCAATTCACCAATTGTTGAAGGATTGATCAAAAATTAGGGTTTCTAAAAAACTCTCCACGAATCACCATTCTGAGCAAGTTCAAACACAAAATTATGTTGATTCAGCAATTAACATCCAAATTAATAATATTCGGTAATTCACCAATATTTTTGATTAGTATTTTATTGGGTCACGGCACCAGTAAATAATTCTTTGAATTGAGCAATACTTGCTCAGTTGCTCGAATATTGATCCAACCATCAATATTCGGTAATTCATCAGTAGTTTGTCGAATTGAGCAACACTTGCTCAATTGCACGTCAAATTACCAATATTCAGTATTTTGTTGAATTGAGCAAAACTTGCTCAGTTGCACACCAAAATTATCGAATTCGTCGAATTGAGCAATATTTGCTTAGTTGCTCGACAAACTCTCGATATTCGGCAATTCGTCGAATTGAGCAATACTTGCTCAGTTGCTCGACAAACTCTCGATATTCGGAAATTCTTCGAGTTGAGCAATACTTGCTCAATCGCTCTAGTCAGTAATTCATTTACATCTCAGAGAACTACATGTTCAATCCATGAATCGCTGAGCATTTACCACTTATGCTCGATTCAACAAAACTAGACTCACAGTCTAAATCAGTCAACAACTGACCAACTAATACACGCCTGCCTTGCAGACTCCACGATTCGTGAAATATCAATCGCGTCACAAATGGGGGGACATTACTTAGGGTTTTGGTCTGGCAGTCTACAACACGTGGATTCATCCACAACGAGAAATGTGTGTAAGTCGTATAAACGGTTGAAGGAGTTAGCAAAGTAGTGGGTGCACGATCAGTGAAGTCTCTGCACGACATGGAACTGACTTTACCACTATCTCCCACTTTCCCACTCTTTCACTCAAGAAACCGTCACACTTACAGGGATCAATGGTACATCATTCTTGCAATATAAATAAGTCTAAATCGAGGACATCAGGATATCATCAATCATAGATTATCATTATTATCCGTCAACAACTCGATATAAACTTATTCACAGAACTCAACTTCAGCAGTTCAACAATATTGCAGAAACCTTCAACACACCCATAATCCTTGATCATCACTGATCCCACACAACTCTCAGCTTCCCTCCTACAGATCAACCCATCTCCCTCTTTGCGACCGAATTGACTCTGGAATGGCCATTGTCTTGGTTTAGGCCGGAGTCATACAGATTGATTTCCCGAATCTAAACACCCCCTTTGCAGCAGTGCATTTGTGTGAGGATTAACATTTTGCCAGGCTTAGGAGTGTCGACAGCACTCTTGACTCTTCACTTTCCCAAAAAAACGGCGGCTCGTTTTTCCCCATCCACAAGAAGCAAGAACTATCTTTTCTTGTATATTCTTTCCTTTGATGAAAGCTCCTTGCTGACTTGAAATTACTTTAGGAATTACAGTATGCAGTCTTGTTGTGATAAGCTAAACTGATGCGTGTCGTAACCACAACAAATTAATTAATATTTTTCTCACTAATTAGCAAGTAATATAGTGATAGTAGGGATCGTTCCCACGAGGAGCAAGAGATTTTAGTTGTCTTATAATGTCACAAAAAAAGGAGGTTTTAGATTTTATAAAGTAAAAGAATAAACAAAGCAATTAAAAGATAAAGGAAAATCAATAAGAGAGACAAGACTAAAAAATCCTTCTTCGTTGCAAAACAATGATTCAAGTTATGTTCTTTTCCATTTTTTATTAGTCACAGATTATCACCAACCGTAGGTAAAGCAGCTAGCTCAGTGCTAAACCCCTAAATCCCTAGTATCACCGGATACGGAAGTTCTCGACTACCGGATTTTATTCACCAAACCACCTAGTAGTAGCTCACTGAAGATGTAATTTAGTTAAACACATTAAGATTTATGAATTTATTAGGTTGATATTAGTAGTTAGACTCTTAGCTCAAGGTCTACTTGCTAACGTTGTTTCCACACACAATTGCTCCACGGAATCCCTCCGCAAGGTCTCGTGTTTGCTACTTGTGTAAAGAGTCAAGAAACAATTACTTATCCCCTAACTTTCACTAGCTTTAGATCAATTAACAAATAAATTTAGTATGCATCCTAAACGACCTATCAATCAACCATGAATGTATAAACATTCCTATTAGTAAAAACAAACGATAATCATGTGGAAACTTCAAAGTAGATTTAAAACAAAACTCAAAACATATCAAGAACTAGGAATTCATCCTCAATCAATAAAATTATCTACTCATGCTAAGAAGTTCACACAAAGAATAAAGAAAAGAGAAGTGTTGTGTGTGTAAAAGGTGTGTAAAAATTGTGTAGAGAACTTCTCTATTTATAGGATTCAAGTTCCTAACAATCCTCTTAGGAATAGAATCCTCATTCCATAATAACACCACTTTCCATTTGTATCTCAACTTCCAAATCCAAGTCTTTCTCAAATCTTCCATCTTCTCTTTCCAAATCGAAGCCCAATTATTCAAACCCATGAGTCTAGATGAGTCTAGAAAATTCTTCATTAAATGAGTCGCCTATGAAAAGACAATATTGCCCATTTCGCACAAATTGGGTGATTTCTTCTTCTTTTCCTCCGTGCGACTCCAAAATACCTAATAACTCAAAAACATGCGTAAAATACATAATTTACAAGAAAAATAGCAGAGAAAGCATAAACAATAGATAATAAATAGGATGTATTCTACACCCTATCAAATTCCCCCACACTTAGACTTTGCTAGTCCTCGAGCAAATCAAACTAAAACTTACAACTTCAAAGCGTTCCAGCGTCCCAAGCATCCAAAGAGTTATGAGGACATAGAGTTTCTGCATGCTAGTAATAAGAAGTTAGAAATACTAAAGAACATATTCTCATTCTTAAATGATGAGTGAGAAATAACCACACCATAATGAGAGAACGCATGTTTGAGAGCGATCAATAAGCATTTCTCCTCGACTTCTGCCTCACCAAAAAGGGTTTATGAAATTGCACTCAAAGGACGTACTTTTATGGTTCTCACATGTGTGCTGGTAGGAATGAAGAGAGAATTCCTGCAACACGTTGAATGGTGGGAAGGACAACTTCCGAAATATTTTAAAACCCCATATCTTTTAACGTTTTGAAAAACCATTTTTCTGACGATTTCTAAGAAAGGAAATCAACCACTATTATCTAGGATGAGATTACTTACTCAGCTTCACATCCGATTGCAATGATGATAACACCACTCTCACAGCATCCAATAGAAACGTCTTCCGCTCCTTGTTTTTATCTTCTTGGTCTTCGTCTTTGGTTTCAACTATTGATGATAAATTCTCGAACTTCGTAGATCCTTGACAATTTGTAACTTTTTTCCTTAAAATCCTTGTTGCTTGAAACTTCTTTATAAATTTTTCTTCCCCACGGCTTATTAAATAAATAAGAACCAAAAATTTCTCTTGTCATCATTTTTTTTTTCATTTTTTCATTTTTTTTATATATATATTTTTTATTTTACTTTTTTTTAGAGACAAGAGAGATAAAATACAAAACAAAGTTAAAATAAAAACAAACCATGGTCGTGGGAAAAGTACTTTACCGATCGATTCTTCACAACTTGTATCGTCTCGAAATCATAAACTTCAATAATCCTCACCTTTTGCTTTTCTTTTCTCTTGTAAATAAGTCTTCAACTTGGATATAAAATTACGCTCCTTATATGTAAGTCTTCAACATGTATATATAAAAATCCGCTCATTGTATGTTGCTTTACTTGGATATGAAATTTACTCTTTTCTTGTTCCATTGCTTGTAAACCTTGAACGTTTTCAACTTTCCTTGTAGATTTTTATGTCGCTCCCTTGTTGATGATGATGGTGTTTCTATGGATCCGTTGTTTTCGAGAGAGAGAATGGTGCTAACTGCAAATCGAACTACAAGAAGGAGGCTTTCATCTATAGACGTCACCCTCATGATTGACAAAATTAGCACTCAAGAGATCAAAGAGTAGTGCTTCTATTGGTGGGAGGTTGGGTAGCTCACCATTCTACCCTGAATTAACGTACGGTGACACACACTCAAAAGAAAGCTCTTTAGTTATTTATAAAGAAATCTGTTCGGTGCCTCGCATGATATAAATAGGGTAGTCTCCACTAATGATTGATCAGGAACTCTAATAATGCATTTCCTTTTTGCCCCTTTCGGCTCAATTTGGGTGATTTCTTCTTCTTTTCCTCCATGCGACTCCAGAGTAGCTATAAAACTCAAAAACACGCGTAAAATACATAATTTACAAGAAAACATTGCAGAGAAAGCATAACTACTACATAGTAAATTAGGTGTTTTAGACACCTATCAAATTCCCCCACACTTAGACTTTGCTAGTCCTCGAGCAAATCAAATAAAACATACTCCAATTTCAAAGCTTTATAGTGTCCCAAGCATCCAAAGAGTTATGAGGATATAGAGTTTCTGCATGCTAGTAATAAGAAGTTAGAAATACCAAAGAACATATTCTCATTCTTAAATGTTGAGTGAGAAATAACCACACCACAATGAGAGAATGCGTATTTGAGAAGCGATCAATAAGCATTTCGCCTCGACTTCTGCCTCACCAAAAAGGATTTTATGAAATTGTACTCAAAAGACGGCTTTTTATGGGTCTCACATGTGTACATGTAGGAATTAAGAGAGAATTCCTGCAACACGTTGAATGGTGGGAAAGACAACTTCCGAAATATTTTAAAAACCCACATCTTTTAACATTTTGGAAAAACCATTTTTCTGACGATCTCTAAGAAAGGAAATCAACCACTATTATCAAGGATGAGATTACTTAATTACCTTCACATTTGATTGCAATGATGATAACACCACTCTCACGGCATCCAATAGAAACGTCTTCCACTCCTCGTCTTCATCTTCTTGGTCTTCGTCTTCGGCTTCAACTATTGATGATAAATGCTCGAACTTCGTAATTCCTTGACAATTTGTAACTCTTTACCTTAAATCCTTGTCGCTTGAAACTTCCTTATATATTTTCCTTCCCCGCGTCTTATTAAATAAAATATAAAAACAAAAATTTCTCTTGCCATCATTTTTTTTTCATTTTTTTTAGAGACAAGAGAAATAAAATACAAAACAAGGTGAAAATGGAAACAAACCATGGCCGTGGGAAAAGTACTTTACCGCTTGATTCTTCACAAGTTGTGTCGTCTCGAAATCATAAACTTCAATAATTCTCACCTTTTGCTTTTCTTTTCTCTTGTAAATAAGTCTTCAACATGTTTATATAATTCCGCTCATTGTCTATTTTCTTTACTTGGATATGAAATTTTCTCTTTTATTGTTCCGTTGCTTGTAAACCTTGAACTTTTTCAACTTTCCTTGTAGATTTTGATGTCGCTCCCTTGTTGATGATGATGGTGTTTCTATGGATCCTTTGTTGTCGAGAGAGGAATGGTGCTAACTGCAAATCGAACTACAAGAAGGAGGCTTTCATATATAGACGTCACCCTCATGATTGACAAAATTAGCACTCATGAGATCAAAGACTAGTGCTTCTATTGGTGGGAGGTTGGGTAGCTCACCATTCTACCCGGAATTAACGTACGGTGACACATACTCAAAAGAAATCTCTTTAGTTATTTATAAAGAAATCTGGTCGGTGCCTCGCATGATATAAATATGGTAGTCTCCTCTAATGATTGATCAACAACTCTAATAATGCATTTCTCCCGGCTCCTAATTTGCATCACCGGCATGATTAAATCTATTTATTTAACACTCTAACAAGCAAGAAATCCGAACGTAGTTCCCTAACACTTCCAAATTCAGTTATGTCGGTCAGAATTCTCTATATAAACATACCTAGAAGTATGCCAGTGACTCTAAAATCTCTAAAAGTTGGAGGTTTTATGCATTTTTTTTAATATGCTTAACCACTCCCCCACACTTAAACCTTACATTGTCCTCAATGTAATTGAATCGTCCTAGTAAAGTCAAGGTGGGAAATCCTAACATGATATGGAACAAGAAAAATAAATAAACGAAACAAAAAGAAAATAAAAAGTAAAAGGATAAGAAATACAAAACCTATGGGTTGCCTCCCATTAAGCACTTGTTTTAAAGTCGACGGCCCGACTTGGCTTCTTGTAAGATTCACTCCCCATATACTAACAATCTGAAAATTTGGGGATCCACCCATAGTACCTGTTTTGCAAACAATAGCTTCATACAAATATTAGCACAAGAAAACAATAGTGAAATTATCGCTCGATAAAAACTTCTCCCAAACTTATTCTTGTCCACACTCGGAAGTGTATAAAGAACATAGAATCGGGGAACTTCCATGTATTTCTCTTGGCAAACCTGCATAGTGTTAGCATCAAGTGTTTCCAACGGTGGATATCTAGAAACAAAATCATCCAAAAATACTTTCGAAGCACATACATTCAAACCAATAAGAGGTAAAAGGGAAGAATCAATATGCAAATAGTTAGAAAAACTTTGCACAATTTCTTGTATTACGGAATTCTCTTCATCCTTAAAGAATTCAAGTGAATTACTTCCCTCTTGTATATTGTGGTCTTCTATCAAACCTTGCAACCATTCTTCGTTGTTTTCTACCTTAACCGAAGTCTTGACATCATTATAACCATTGGAAAGTTCAATTGGGTCTTCCACAAAATCATTCAATTCGGTTTCATTCTCGAGCATCATGTCTTCAACATTTTCATCATCGAATTCGGGTCATTCATTAAAATGATTCTCGTCGTTATAAATTGTACGTTCTTCTTGTGAGGGTGTTACACCGTTTATAATAATAGGAAAGTCACACCCAATCTCTTCCTTTTGAATAGGCAAAAGATCGTTACTATGAGACGGAGTTGGAATAACTTCCTAATTGTTGCAACGCTCATACACTACCACAGACTCATTTCTTTCCCTAAGGAATTTTTTAAAAGCACTAATTGCATCTTCCTCAAGCTCTACCTTTTGAATAGGTGATTGATCATTATTAAGGTCAAGGCTCGAGTACGCTACACTGGCGTCATCAAAAGTCTCCAAAGGTTGGTCCTTTTCAACACAATCATCTTCACTTTCAGACTCACCATAATAAGAATCTTCACCGGTTTCATAACCTTTATCCAGACGTCGTTTAAGTTCCATATGAATGGTCTTACTAATTTCTGCGACAAGCTCTTCCGAGGTTCCATCATCTTCCAACTTGTATAATTTCTGTGCAAGTTTCTTGACGTTCACACGCTTACCACCGTTGGCTACAATAGGTTCTCTTTCCCAGGACTCTTCCCTTTGAATGGGTGAATGATCATAACTATGATCCAGAGTCGGATAAGAAAAAGTGTTGCATAAATTGGTTTGTGCGACATTCTTTTTATCACGGTCAAGTTGGTCTAGTATTTGTCGCATATCTTGCAATTCTTTCATAATCTGCATACAACTCGAATGAATCCATTTAGAAGTAGACTTATCCCACCTTGGTGCTTGACTTACATACCTACTACAAGGTTGTTGATATGTATGAGAATATCCATAAGGTTTTGTAGGAAATTGATCATAGCCAAAAGATTGGTTTTGATTGTATCCTAAAGATGGTTGGAAGTTGCCATAATGTTGAGGTTGAAAACCGTATTGATTGTTGTAATATGCTTGCTCTTGTCCACCGTACATGGAAAACTAGTACCTGAAATAAAAAATCTAGAAAACAAATTTAAAAACAAAAATAAAACGAAAATAAAAAAAACTATAGCTGCTCCGCTGCTCCCCGGCAGCGGCGCCAAAATTTGATGCGTGTCGTAACCACAAAAAATTAATTACTATTTTTCTCACTAATTAACAAGTAATATAGTGATAGCAAGGATCGTTCCCACGAGGATCAAGAGGTTTTAGTTGTCTTATAATGTCACAAAAAGGAGGTTTTAGATTTTATAAAGTAAAAGAATAAACAAAGCAATTAAAAGATAATGGAAAATCAATAAGAGAGACAAGACTAAGGAATCCTTCTTCGTTGCAAAACAATGATTCAAGTTATGTTCTTTTCCATTTTTTATTAGTCACAGATTATCACCAACCGTAGGTAAAGCAGCTAGCTCAGTGCTAAACCCCTAAATCCCTAGTATCACAGGATACGGAAGTTCTCGACTACCGGATTCTATTCACCAAACCACCTAGTAGTAGCTCACTCAAGATGTAATTTAGTTAAACGCATTAAGATTTATGAATTTATTATGTTGATATTAGTAGTTAGACTCTTAGCTCAAGGTCTACTTGCTAACGTTGTTTCCACACACAATTGCTCCACGGAATCCCTCCGCAAGGTCTCGTGTTTGCTACTTGTGTAAAGAGTCAAGAAACGATTACTTATCCCCTAACTTTCACTAGCTTTAGATCAATTAACAAATCAATTTAGTATGCATCTTAAACGACCTATCAATCAACCATGAATGTATAAACATTCCTATTAGTAAAAAAAAACGATAATCATGTGAAAACTTCAAAGTAGATTTAAAACAAAACTCAAAACATATCAAGAACTAGGAATTCATCCTCAATCAATAAACTAGCTACTCATGCTAAGAAGTTCACACAAAGAATAAAGAAAAGAGAAGTGTTGTGTGTGTAAAAGGTGTGTAGAGAACTTCTCTATTTATAGGCTTCAATTTCCTAGCAATCCTCTTAGGAATAGAATCCTCATTCCATAATAACACCACTTTCCCTTTGTATCTCAACTTCCAAATCCAAGTCTTTCTCAAATCTTCCATCTTCTCTTTCCAAATCCAAGCCCAATTATTCAAACCCATGAGTCTAGATGAGTCTAGAAAATTCTTCATTAAATGAGTCGCCTATGAAATGATAATATTGCCCATTTCGCACAAATTGGGTGATTTCTTCTTCTTTTCCTCCGTGCGACTCCAAAATACCTAATAACTCAAAAACATGCGTAAAATACATAATTTACAAGAAAAATAGCAGAGAAAGCATAAACAATAGATAATAAATAGGATGTATTATACACCCTATCATAAACCAATTGGTTTATATTGCTCTGTTCTTCTAGCTCCAGTTACTTTAGGAAGTAAGAATAAAAAATTTGAGTTCATTCCCTTAGGTATGAATCTGCATCTCCAACAATATTGTAAAGCTTGTATTAGATCATTACAGATAATTTCCCAAGAATATCTATAGAAGCTACCTGGAAATCCACCTGGCTCTGGAGAGCTGTTTGGATCCATAAAAAAAACTGCATTTTTGATTTCTAAAGCAGAAGGCAATGGCATCCATAATAAGGTTGTCTTCATTTGTTATTACTTGAGGAATGATGTCAAATAACCCTTCAGTGAATTCAGTTTCTTGGTATTCAAACTTCTTCTGAAAATGACTAACCATTATATTTGCAATTTGACTTTGTTCCACAACCATATTTCCAGGTTTATCTTCTAGCTCAGATATGTTATTATGAGCCTTTTTTATTTTAATTGAAGTATGGAAAAATGAAGTATTGGCTCCTCCCTCCTTCACCCATTTTATTCTGGATTTAGATCTTAATAATTCATTGTACTGTTGAGAAAATAATTCATGTTTTCCTCTTGCAGTTATTAACTTGTCTAATAAGCTCAAATCTTCAGGCTGTGCATCAGAGAACATTGAAGATTTTAATGTTTCATCTTCAGTTTCTTTCATTTTTATTCTTAAGTCACCAAACACATCCCAATTCCATTTCTTAATAATATTTTTGAATCTTTTGAGTTTATTCATCAAAATAAAAGGTGGATTACCTTCACAAGGTTCTTCCCAAGAGTGTTGAATAAGCTTAAAGGAACTCTGGATGTGAAGTCCAAATTTCTTGATATCTGAAAGGGATATTATGAGGTTTAGGAATTCCAATTGTACTCGCCATTAGTGGACCATGATCTGAAACTCCTCTAACTCCTAATTTATAGCTCCAACCATCATATAATTCCAACCATTTGACTTACAAAAAGCCTTGTCCATATCCCATAATATTCTCTTTTTTCCAACTTTGTTATTATACCAAGAGAATTGAATTCCTGTTTTGTGAGCGAATCCCATGTATGTCTTCCAACACTTCCTCTTTAAATTGTTTTTCCTGTGTTTTTTTTTTTGTGTTAGTGCAAACCCTAGCTGTAGGCGTACCTTTTCATGAACTTGTAGAAATGTTGTCCTTCTGCATTGGTATGAATCCTAGTCGTAGGTATGCTTTGCACGAACTTGTAGTAACATTTAGGTGTGAATACCGTAGTGATGTCGGCCGCCTCAATTACCATGCAAAGTAGGCATGCATGAGCTGGTAATTGTCATTCCCTTCCCGCGAAAAACTAGCTTCTAGGGTTTACTCCTTTTTCCTGGTGTGACCGTGTGTATGGTTCCCATAGTGGGGCGCGCCTCCTCGATCGGGCGCAAATTCCCCGATGCAGGGTACGGTCATGAGGAGGTGATGCAAGGTCTGTCAGTCCCCATTTCTTTGCCTATGCGCATTATGACTTTGAAACAAATTGGCTTGCGTCCAGGATGGATCTCCTGTGTCTGATAAAAAATAATTTTCATGCACTTTCGTAATAATTTCTCTTCGTATTGTTCCATTGTAGTTATTTCGAAGGTGGAAGTAGCGTGAGAGAATTTTCGTTAGGATGTCATTTGAGAAAAGTTCTGTCGTACTGAAAGATGTTGGCAATTCCAAGCCAAACATAGATGATGAGTTCTTTACAACATCCGCCACGATTAGGAAAAATCATCCCAAGTATGTGTCGATTCTTCTGACTGGTCCGGAAAGTGAAGGAGAGGCCCGGTCGGTTCATCCAGGAGGTGTAATAAGGTTTTGTCTTCACACTAGTCCAGAAGGGGCTATAAATGACGATCAAAGTCTGTTATAAAACATGAATTATCACAGTTTTCATCTGTCATTCGAACCGTTATTTATCTTGTGTGATTTTTTATAAATGACAAATGGATAATGTTATTAAATACGACGACTAAATTTTGTGATTTAAAATCTCTGTGAGTCCGTTGCGTCCCTTTGAGAAATGGATGAGATTCACGATGAGCCAGGAATGTGTAAAAGCCAGTTTGACCAAGGCGCAGATCATGGATGCTGTCGCGGCTTCCGCAGTGCTTCAAATTAGGAAAGATATTCCAAGCTTGGTTGTTTTTGTTTCCAGATGGTGTCCAGACACTCACACGACCATATGCAGGTGGGGTGAAATGACTATATCCTTAGAGAGCGTGGCCGTGTTGCTGAACCTTCATGTAATAGGAAACCTCGATGTCAAATTGTCTGCAGATGAAGAAGAAATGCGCGCCGCTCTGGTTTCGAAATCAAAAGGATTCGTTCGTAAAGAAAACGAGACGAGGTGCTTCTATGGATGGTGGGTGTCTCAGTGGTTTCCCGATGGGTTGGAGACGAATCAGAAGAATAATATGCTTCATGTCGCGGAGTTCTTGGCTCTTTGGTTATCCATAGATATTTTCGATGACGTCTCGGGTAAGAAGGAGATAAGACAAGAACTTATCAAGTTTTCCATAAAATTGGCAAATGGTGTCGTTCTCCTTATTGGCGGCTTGTTTCTTGGTTCTCTGTACACACACTTGGATCAGCTGGTCGCAGACATGTGTGCTTCAAAGGGTTACATGAAAGTGAATTTTTATATTCATGTCGCCTTTATCCAAGCGTGGCTGTGCGAGCACTTCGAAAGGTATGCTCCAAAACCGTTATCCGTACTTCCTGAGTCTTGGGGTGGCTCTAGGATACTGCTGGTCGAATAGGCGCCCAAAGATTGGTTCGAACCTGGTTGGATTCCTTGACAACTCGCACACGTTCAATTTTCGTCCATGAGCTCCGGTGCATGCGTCCATAACTCAGATCAGTACCTTTGCTCCTGCTCCGAGCATGTCTTTGTCTTCTGATAAAGAGGATATGAGTGTTGGAGAGATGGTGTTCATGCGAAGCTGCACGCCCGGCTATGTGTCGTCTTTCTTTGAGGATCTTCCAAAGCAGTCTCTTACAATATCGATAGGGCGGATCGGCATATGGGTTTTGACCAAAGGGTCCCACTTGTTCGTCATCTGGTTGTCCCAGAAGTCTCGTTGCCAACTGTTCTCGATGCTATTGTTCTTGTGTCGGGTAAAAGTCTCCCTTTCCTGCTTGCGGAACGAAATCCATCAACAACCTCCAAATATAACATATTTTGGCAGGATGAGTTTCTCGTTTTCCATGGATTCATGAATGATGTGGTAGAAAACCGTCGCGGTAAGCCTTCTCCTGCGGTTTTAGCGGAGCATCCACTGTTAAGGGATCCTTCTTCGCCCAAGCGAAAATCCGTTATCCCGAATGTAGATAGTCCCCAAGTGAAGGAGCGAAGATCTAAAAGCTGTGCAGATGGTTCCCAGCCAATTTCGACAGCCCTGTCGACTTTCAGTTCATCCAATACACGGGTACGTGTGATTTTCCTCTTGACTTTAGTTGGATCATGTATATCCTTGTTTCTTTCCTGAGTATACGTCTTTTTATCTTGCCTAGGGTCTCAGCAGCGTGAATGCCTTTCCCAAACTTGCAAGTAGTCAGAAAACATCACTTCTCGAGACGGAGGGTGGCGGTGCTGAGCCTATCCGTGGCGATGGGGAACTCGAGAAGGATGAAAGCTCAGAGTTCAGTGATGGCGAGAGTAGTTCTTCCGACAGCAGTGCTGAATCTTCCTCTATCCAGTCTGAAAGCGAATCAGTGAGTCTCCCGCATGTTTTTTTTTCTTTCTCTTTGGAAAATATCTAATCCATGATGTCATAGGGGGAACCTTTTCTGAAGATGGCCCTGAGACGGAGACTGGTGGGTGATATAGCTTTGTCTCCATTTGTGGCAGCCACACCGGGCGAGCTTGAAATGGATGTTGATCGAGATGAAAATGTCGTTGTGACTCAGACAATGGAGAGTACTCCAGTGTCCGCAGATGCAATTGTCGTTAGGAATCCCTTGCCGGTTGCTGATGTAGACGCGGGCGCCACTTTCAACCCTCCATACCTGGTTCCTTATCCGGATCATGTGTTGATCGGGGGATTTAGCGTGCCAGTCAAACATGCGGCGCTATACACCAAGATATGGGAAATCTACGTACATATCACCACGACCAAGAAGGTTACTAGTCGATTTGCGTTGGTTAAGCGTGTGGACGAAGCTTTGTCTTCGAGTAACGACATGTGCAACGTGACCGTAATACTGTTTCTGAGGATGTAATCTCGAGATGGAGGTTCCATCGTGACATGTGTGTAAACTTCGAGTTCAATGTTCCTTGGTTCGTTGACGATTTCTCTGAGTTTGAAAAGTTTCTGGTGGAAACAGTCGAAGGTCCTTCTGCGGATATGGTGCAGAAGAAGGAAGCGGAAGTCGAAAAATTGTCCAGGAAGCTGAAGTTAAAGAGGGCGGCTCTCCAAAGCACGAAGGAGGCTCTTGCTAAGAAGAGCAATCCATTGTTGAAAAACTTTCCTTGAATGTATTTCTGTCTTCTGAACTTCTTATTTTTAGGTTTTTTTTTGAAAGGAAAATGAAACGCCTAGTTTATGGTTTTGATTTCCTGGATTTTTGGGTTGATAGAAAAATGTTACCTTGAGGGTTTTGGGTTATTCTTTTGGAATGAATTGTTTTGGAATGGATTTTTTTGGGAATGATGTTGTCTTGGTTACGATTGCAAGTGGCAACATCCCAAGAAAACCATGGAACCGCGAGCGTTGCGTGTCGGTAGATGTCATGGGGTGAAACATAACATGGCTACCGGTATTATCATTCCCGTGAAAACTTAAAATAGCAAACCATGTATTTTGTCTAGGTAAGACTTACTCGGTTTTTCAGGTCTCCTGATGAAAAGGGAATCTTCCAGGTGTAAGACCGAGTTTTACGGGAGGAACCGCCATGATTGTGGAAAGTCCTCAGTCGTCTCATCTGATAATAGAGCCGTCGATCCCTGGTTGGATCGTTCGGTTTTAACCTCTAGGTAGTCCCCAGTCATCCCTCGTCGTGTCAAGACTGATAATCGGTTCGTATGGTAACTGAGTCGTCGATCCCTGAGCGGATCGCCTGCTTCTACCGCCTTGATGTATGGATCGAAGCATGATATCTATGGTTGAAAATTGACATTGTAACCTAAAGATCAATCTCCCACTGTGGTCGCTAATTGTTTGAGGGTAAAAACGGTTTCTGCTGATTTCTGTAACTTCGGGCGTGTCGGTGAGAAACGAGTCTAAACCCTAAACAATATACTACAAGGGAGTACTTTAGATTCGAGAGATCAATATGTACAAATCCGGCCTAAAACAAGAAATGTCCGTTCCAGACTTGCTTCAGTCACAAAGAGGAGGAGAAGGGTTGGTTTTGGGGAGGGAAGCGAAGAGAATGTTGAGACCAGAATAGTTGATTCTGGAAGAGTAGTTGTTTTGTGACTTGTATGAGAAAGTGGGAAGCTAACAGATGGGAAAGCTAGAAAAATTTTCTGAGTGTTGTATGCTCCTGACCAGAACTTGTTGTTCGGTGGAAATATGTAATAGCTATTTATACAAGTCGAAGTTAAACATACTCTGGTCTCATTAAGAAATGGAAATCGGGTGAGTAAATGGGAAGAGGTGGTAACCGGTAACGCTTGGAATTGATGTTCCATAAAAGAAATAATTTCACCATTACTCCTTGTATTTACTAACCGTCTCATCCTTATGACACTTTTTTATAACGAGCGTAGTGTACGCCGCACGCTGTAAACCGCCAAACCAATACCCAATGAGCATCCCCCAGTTTGTGACATGTGTTGATGTCTCGAGTTTTTTCGTGGAAAACATGTAGCATGTTATTGTTGTCTGGCAAGTTGAGCTTGGGAGACTTGCCGTCTCGGAGGTGACCTTCAACGATCGAGATTTTGCATCTTAAGAGGAAGGTAGCCGTTGATTATTGCAACCTTTCGTTTGGTATCCAGTGGCATGAAAGTATGATCAGTATGGCTTTAGTGTGGCCCCGTTCAGGAGCGGCCAAAAGTTAGGGTTTTGGCTTTGTTTAGGCGCGACCAAAATAGGGACAAAGGTTGCCATGCGTTAGATGGTAACCTTGGACGGCTAAGATCTGCATCTTAGATGAAAAAGTGGTTGTTGATTGTTGCAGGCCTTCGTTTTGGTAGCCGCATAGGGAAGGACGGCATGGTATGGCACGGAAAGGTGATTGGCATGCCATTTGGCACATGTGGCATGGCATGCCTTGCCGCAGTTTGGCGTGGCCGAAACTAGGGTTTTGGGCCAAAGGTTTCCATGCATTGTTTGGCGACCTTGGACGGCTAGGATTTGCATCTAGGATGGAAGGGTGTCCGTTGATCGTCGCACGCCTTCGTTCTGGTAGCCGCACGGGGAAGGCCGGCATGGTATGGAGCGGGAAGGTGGTTGGAATGCCTTGGCGCGGTTTGGCATGGCCAAAACTAGAGTTTGGGTCCAAAGGTTACCATGCGTTGCTTGGCGACTTTGGACGGCTAGGATTTGCATCCAGGATGGAAGGGTGGTCGTTGATCGTCGCACGCCTTCATTTCGGTAGCCGCATAGGGAAGGCCGGCATGGTATGGTGCTGCAAGCTGGTTGGCATGCCATTGGCACATGTGGTATGGCATACCTTGGCGCGGTTTGGCGTGGCCAAAAATAGGGTTTTGGGCCAAAGGTTACCATGCTTTGTTTGGCGATCTTGGACGGCTAGAATTTGCATCTAGGATGGAAGGGCGGTCGTTGATCGTCGTACGCCTTCGTTTTAGTAGCCGCATAGGGGATGCCAGCATGGTGTGGCGCGGCAAGGTGGTTGGCATGCCATTGGCACATTTGGCATGGCATGCCTTGGTGCTTATTGGCGTGGCCAAAACTAGGGTTTTGGGCCTAAGTTTACCATGCGTTGTTTGGCGACCTTGGAAGGCTAGGATTTGCATCCAGGATGGAAGGGTGGTCGTTGATCGTCGCACGCCTTCGTTTTGGTAGCCACATGGAGAAGGCTGGCATGGTGGTCCAAGGCCAATGGCGCGAATAGATTGGCATAGTGGGGAAAAGGCTTTGGTAAGGACGTCTTGGCATGGTGGGGCCAAGGCAAGGTGCGGGTGACTTTGCATGGTGGGGTCAAGGGTTTGGCATGCCATTGGCGCATGGTGCGGCTAGCATGGTTGGATCCAAGGCAAGGCGCGGTTAGCTTGGCATGGTGGGGCCAAGGGTTTGGCATGCTATTGGCGCATGGTGCGGCTAGCATGGTTGGGGCCAAGGAAAGGTGTGGTTGGATTGGCATGGTGGGGCCAAGGTTTTGGCATGCCATTGGTGCATGGTGCATATAGCATGGTTGGAATGCCTTGACGCGGAGATGTGGCGGGCATGGTTTTCCATCGGCACAGTGGTGCGGCTGGCATGGTTGGCATGCCTTGGCGTAGAGATGTGGCTGGCATGGTTTGCCATTGGAACAGTGGTGCGGCTGGCATGGTTGGCATGCCTTGGCGCGGAGATGTGGCTGGCATGGTTTTCCATTGGCACAGTGGTGTGGCTGGCATGGTTGGCATGCCTTGGCATGGTAGCATGAGAATTAGGGTTTGGCATAGATGATGTCGGTCAATGTTAAGGGTTCTGCCGTGGAACATGACACATAAAAAAAAGGTACCCTGGTAATTCTTACGTAGGCATGCTGATCGATTCAATAAATGTGCTAATGGTCATAGTGACATCATGTTAGTTGTACGGTTTTATGATTTTAACCCTTAGTTAAATACCACCATCAACACCTGCCAAGGATCATGCCACCACACTTCCCATGTCAAGGTGTAGATGGTGGATTTTTGAAAAAGGCTAAAATCGTAAAACCATAATTTTACATATTCTTGATCCAGCAATCATATGAGTATTGAGGCTCATTTCTATTATTGAAGCATGAAAGCTCATGCCACAAGAGTCTCTGACTGAGTATACTTCTCTCAGAGCATACATGAATATGCAGTATCTCAACTGAGGCAACGGCATATTTCATGAATACTGAGCAATTTCAGTAATCACTTTTATATATAATCGAACGATTGGACGGCTCCTAGACAGCTTGCCTGGTAGTATAGAGCGATAATGTCTTCAGGATGTAACAATGTTTTCACTGACTATATAAAAGACATGTGTATAGAATCTTAATGATTGGACGGCTCCTAGACAACTTGCTGCTAGTATAGAGCAATAACATCTTCAGGATGCAACAAGGTTTTCCCTGACTATATAAAAGAGATATGACGTTTCAACAAGCTCATATGTCTCAATTCTCAGATAATTAATGCTCCTAGACAGCATGCCTGCTAGTATAGAGTCATCAATTAATTATCTCTTATCGTTAACTGAATATTCAACAATATTCTACGATTCTTCGTAATATTTCGTCACTTCAATTTGTGGTTCCTCCCAGCAGAATTCCACGGGTTAGTGATAAATATTCAACGTGTGGGCATCTGAGCCGCTATCGAGTAAGCCCCGACAAAAATGGTGCAAGTGTACAAAGCAATAATGCACAAACGAGAAACTGATTGCACGAACGAGCATTCAAAAACACGAAGGAACGATGAACCTATGCAAAATAGGAAGAAAATAATAAATAATAAAATATTAATTGAGGCGCCAGGGGACTGGGCCCACCGACCGGTCGGTCGTGCCGTGGCCAGTCCCACGACCAATTTTATATTTTATCATATTTTTATTATTTTCCTTGATCTCATCAAAATATCTTCATTTGAGCAAATATCCTTCGTTTCATGAAAAATCCTTAAATTCATGAAATTTCCTTCAATCATGAAAAATAATATAAAATTAGGGAAACTCGTGGGACCGGGCCCTAGCCGGACGGTCATGCTCTAGCCGGTCCCACACGCCCCTTACTTTATTATTATTATTTTTTATGTTCCCCTCACCTCATGGAAACTCCCTGATTTCAACAAATTCCTTGGTTTCAACAAACCACTTGATTTTATGATATTTTCCTAAAATCATGAAAAATATTATAAAATTGGGAAAAGTGCCTTGGGACGGGTTCTTTGGCCGGCCAGCCATGCCTTGGACATAGCCGGTCCCACACTTCATGACTCTCTATATTATTATTATTATTTCCATAATCTCATGAAAATTCCTTAACTTCATGAAATTCCCAGTTTCATGATATTTCCCTCACATCAGGGAAAATACATTAAATTGGGAAAGGTTCTGCGGGACCGAGCTTGCTAGCTGTCCGGCCATGCCCTAGCCGTGGGACGTCCCACACCTTGCAATCTCCTATTTTATTAATTATTTTTCATCATTTCATGAAGATTCCCTAGTTTCAGCGAAACCCTGAATCCTTCATATTTTCTGAAAATGTTGCTCAAACGCGCATCAGAAAATATCGAAACTCTCAGGACCGAGACACATACATTATGATGACACGGGCATGTCTCCTTGACCGACCATGGCCGGCCTTAGGGCTTGAAAATTGCCGGTCCCACATGTTTTAATAATTTTGACCTAATTTTCTCAATTGGGTCCAAACTCTTCTCAAACAACTCGGAGTTCGCTCAAACGACCATCAGCTGGTCCCACGAATACCAAGAGCCGGTCCCATGACCCCTTGGTCGGTCCCCCATCTCTCCATAATCAAGTTTTACTACCTAACGCTCACACGAGCATTATTTTAATAAATGATTAAACCAGCATTTAATCATCCTTTCACCAACTGGTCTTCATGAGAGTTTGGTATTTTTCTCATCTGAGCATCTGGGCGTTACATGGTCGTTTCATCATCCCATGTAGACGGTCCCTCCTTCAATTTTAAAAAAATCATCAATTGATCAAAAATCAGGGTTTCGAATCCAGAGCTCTGCAAAACATAATTCTGAGTAGATTCAAATACTAATAATTTTATGATGATCCCGTGATCAGCACTTTTATTATTATGCTGGGCCTAGCTTCCAGTATA
Source organism: Papaver somniferum (assembly GCF_003573695.1). NCBI lineage: Eukaryota > Viridiplantae > Streptophyta > Magnoliopsida > Ranunculales > Papaveraceae > Papaver > Papaver somniferum. The sequence continues at coordinate 16,345,514 of NC_039368.1, forward strand.
TTAAATTAATATTTTATTTTATTTGGCTGACACCAACAATTCATCAGACGAGCAACACTTGCTCAAACAAGAAATATTTTCTCAGACTAAGGAATATTATTTCAACTATCAATATTAAACAATTCAACAACATTTTCTCACCTTAAGTCGTCAACATTTATTCGACAATATACTTTTTTCTCAACAGACATGTTGAACATTTGCAAATCACGTTCGACTCAACAACACAAGAACTCATCGTCTCATAAAGTCAGCAACTGACTCCATAATCACGAGATGTCAATCGTATCACATGGGGGATATTAACTAGGGTTTTGGTCTGGAGGTATACGACACGTGTGTCCATACACACGATGAGAATGTGAGCAAGTCATGCAATCAGTTGGAGGAGTTAGCAAATTAGTGGGTGGAAAATTAACCAAGTCTCCACACGATGAGCAACAGGTTTTGACACGATTTCCCACTTCCCCACTCTTTGACTCCAGCAACTATCACACTTCATGGGATCAAGGTGTTTACAATTCTGGCAATATAAATAAGTCTCTGAATCATGATTGAAAGGACAAGACAATCTCTCATCAAGTAGACAACACGAGATTAACAACTCAACGTCTGAGCAATTACTCTCAACAGAGCAAATTCAATCAATCGGAACTTATTTTTTTTCTTTACGCAGAATACCCAATGCACCTAAAATCTTTTATCACCATTGATCTCACACATTTCTCAGCTTCCCTCCTACAGATCGACCCATCCTCTCTTGTGACCGAATTGACTCTGGAACCATTATCTTGGTTTAGGCCGGAGTCTTACAGATTGATCTCTCGAACTTAAAGCTATCCCTTCTTGCAGTGCATCTGTGTGAGGTTGAGCATTTGCTTGGTTCAAGGAGTCTCCTCCGCACGGTCGTCTCCTCAATCCCGTAAAAACCAGCAAATTATTTTTCTCCATCTGCAGATTGGCAACCACAGTGGGAGATCATTCTATCGGTTGCAATCTCAGTTCTCAGAAAGATGGTTGATCTTAGGTTTGGTTTAGTTACAAACTAGGGTTCAACAACCAACCCTAACATTACAAGTTCTAGTGGTACCGCTAATACCACTCCTCCAACGCAACCTGCCAATATTACTCCTCTGAATATTGGCGCTCCAGTGATCACCCCTGCAAACGACAGTACTGGTGCCATCAACAATTCTCTCTTCGGCCGGTCCCCTGAAGAAGTCAGAGAAAATCCGCCTACCATGGTGATCCCATGAAGGTGCAAGAAACTCTTGCAAAGAATCAGGTTGACATGGCTGCCACTCTGAAGGAATTATGCAATTATCTCAAGACTCTTACAGACAAGATGTCATAGAAAACTCAAGAGAAAGGAAAAGCCAAAGAAACATCTTCGGCTGCTGATCCTGAAGTCACTCCAATCCATGTTGTAGATGATGAAGAAATCTGCAGGGATGCAGATGACCCGCCATCAAAGGAACCTGCAAGTTTCATCACTCGTGAAGACCTGGAGTGCTTTTTGGAGGATCGAGGAAAATACAAGACATCATCTGTCCAAACGTCACCAACCTCCATATATCCTCCTGCCACACAGAGAACTCATCTCCCGAAAGGCTACACTTCTCCAACGTTCACGCTTTACAACGGAACAGGAAATGCTCGAGAACATGTCTCTCTATTCTTAGAATCATTAGGCATGAACACAATCATGTCGTCCGTCTTAAGGAATTCTCAAAGTCTCAGACAGATCATACATCTGGTACAACAACATCGCACCAAGAAGTATCACCAGTTAGGGAGAAATGATTAATGCTTTCTACAGAAAATGTTTATTCACTTCAGCAAATCACCCTCTCTGATCTTGGAAGGATGTTTCAAAGGAGCAAAGAACATCCTAATGATTATGTGAAAAGGTTTAGAGTTCAAGCCCTGGACTATCATGATCCAAATGTCGCAGAGCAGCAACTTGTAGACTTGTGCATCAATGGAATGATCCCGGTCTACAGTAAAGCATTTCCGGTTTCAGACCTTTTCAGAACTTCATGAAGTAGCTAAGAGATCAGAAACTACCGCACCCGCTTTACTAGAGAGAGCTAAAGCTACAAAATCTTAAGAACCATGAGAAACTCGAGGTAGCAGATGTTTGATCAACAAACAGTACATACTCCAACCTTCCACAAACGTTGTTGCAGAAGCGAGCAAACGAAAAGCCGAAGGGGTGCACATGGTTCCTATCTCAATCGAGACTTTCTCTCTCTGAACAACATGTCAGAGAAGCGGTTCATGGTCGAACATATATGTGAAACGTTCTATCCATCGAAGGCACAAAGGAAAGACATGTTCACAACACTGAATCACATCGTGCCTGGGGGTCGACTGTCCATCTCCGGAAATACTCCTTGGGCCTTCATCCACAAACAAGGAGATACACGATCGTAGACTGCTTACCATAGTCGATCTCAAAGGAAACAAATTTGGAAGAACGTTGGTCCGCCATCAACATAATTCCACTAAAGACTTTTAGAGCCGCAGGCATCACTCGAAAATAAGCTACTCATGTTCCCATCTCAATCAAGAATCATGAAGGAACGCTCAGAGATGCTTATGGCTACATTACTTTCAAGATGAAAATAGGCTCAACCTAGACAGAAGCCAAGTTTTTCATATTCAAGGAAGATCCAGGATATGACATAATCCTCGGACGAACATGGATCCATGCTGAAAATATGGATATTGACAAAACGCCTTTGGTTTCACATCTCTCCAACGAATAAGGTTCGATCCGGGGGATTTGGTGAGCCCTCCGTCGTCAAAGCACTGGGAGGAAATTCTGATGAGATTGAAACAAGAACCTGAAGTAGGTGCATCAAAATTTCTCAAAATATTCTGCACTCAGGAAAGTCTCATTCCTCCTATATCCATATCATATATTCTCATACATGCTCTCCTAGCATGGGGACTAAATTCTGCTAACAACTCAGCCGTTTCAAGACGTCATGAATGGATATCTTCACCACAATAATATATTACCAAGTGGTCGCACCTCTTCGAATCGAGCATCTCACCGGAATAATCATTTTAGAGACGATATGCAGTCATGACAAGGAATGTATTGGATGTACTCCTGTTCCGCATTCAGGAATATCCACTGCCGAATTATGCAAAAGTGTTGACGCCTGTATGAGCATGGAATCTCACGCGTTGGAGGACTAGTGAAGGAATATCCGAACAGAAGATATTCAGGGCCAAGACGATCATGCCTAAGACGTTCTCTTAAGGAATCTGATGCTTTGAACCTCAAGCATCTGAAGTTTGAAACAGGATTTTCTTAATTTATTCGTGGTTTGATCAATTCCTCGAAAACATATGCAATACTTGCATTCAGTAATTGAATCTCTTTCAGCAATCAACATCAGTTTATTTAAGTGAAAATCTTTATCAAACAAAAAAAAAAATCCCTACAACTGTCAATCGCCTACTTTTCCAAGGCCAACTGAAAATCAAAACCGCTCATCTCTCTGTTCCTTATTCTTAGAAGCCGTCAAGTTGTACTCCAAATCAAAGAGTACATCTGACATCTCTAACTTCAACACGAGTATTATTAACGGCACACTGATTCAACACCAAGAAGATCAGCATAGCTGAACTAAAATTGATAAGTCATATCCCATGAAAAGACTTTTGAAGCATATGCAACGTCATTCATCCATGGATGACACAAACTCCTTCAACATACATTTTTATGTTAAGCAGATGAACACCTCTGGGATGCACTTGGGGACTTGATCTTGTTGAAAAGATCAATTCAGATCAATTTCAATAAATTTTGTCCACATAACAAGTCACTGTAACCTGATGTGATCCCATGAAACTTCATCAACGGGACCTCTCTACATCAACAATCTGGCACGCCCAAAGAACTTTTTCTCCTCACATCGGGAATGAAAACTGTCGCTCTTATCTGCCACAACAACATCATTTCCCTGACGAAGCCACTTTACAGTAAAGTCATATTCAGGAGAATTTGGGTTGAAATCCTAGTACACCTTCATCTTAGGAATGCTCAACTCACCAATTAGTTCGTGCATGTAAAGGCTCACTGGATGGAGGAGCAAAGACTATGTCGATAATCTAGACTTTTTCGGTCTCTCGAGCAACTCCAACCATAGTATCGGCATCAACAAGGATGTCTAGAGGAATTTTATTCATGGTCTCAGCATCAACAAGAATTTCTGGAGAAAATTCAATTGTGATCTCAGCACCAATAACAGTCTCAGGCGCAACATCCGGCTTCATCAACTATCCATTCTCTAAAGTGTTACTCGATGGATCGGACTTCTCCAAGCATTAATGATTCATATCAAGATGTTTAGACATGAAAACATGTTAGCACAGAAGTCCTCCCAAAGCTTGCACGACGAATGGGCACAAACCAAAGTCTTCTACAAGATGTTCTCATTACCTCTACAAATGAGATACAACACACTTCAGGCCATGGGTTTAGAAAAACGTACCAATGGGTCTGGAATGGGACAATTCTCCCTGAACGAAATATGTTTATCTATGTCTTTTCTACAACATACCAAAAGGGAGCATCAATCGGATGTACGAGCTGAAAGATATGGCCTTTACCGTCAGGTCTATGAAATCTGAAAAATTTATACGGGATTACAAATTACAAATGTGCACGCTTCGTTGGCTGAACTCTACAACTCCAAATTGAGTGATTCTTGTCTCGTGAGATAACTCAGTCTCTTAGCTTCAAAGGTTGGGGTCAAGCATCAAATTCTGACATCGTATGAGGTTCCTGCAGCTTCCAGAGCATATAATATGCAAGCAACAATTCTTAGACGAGATTCATAACTTCCACATTCGATCGGTGTCCACCAGGTCTTTCCACTAAGTCCTTCATCAAGGTACCTTCAACTTCGACCACCTAGGTCTTTACATAAATTTTTCTACCTAGGTCCTCTATCAAAGTCTTGCCAGAAGAAGAGAAAACGAAAAGGAGAGATTTAACAATATACTGGGGACTGACAGTCCACTGATCATGATGATCAGTTTCACAGTCCGAGACCCGTGACACCAGACTCTCATGTGCTAATCATTCATCATAAAAGGAATTCTACCAACAGGATATGCAACCATGGTCATTACATCATCCCCTCTTGAGAGCAACCTCAGTTATGGTCCCGTGACCAGGATTTCAGAAGTGATGTTTCTACGACTGACAGAAATAAGATGGCATTGCAAGCACCATGCTCATGTATCAATCAAGGGGTCCTGATCTCAAATGAATCAATGACATTAAAATCCTTCACCAACCGTTCCAGACACAAGCGAATGGTCTAAAGACACAACATGAGTGTTCTACAACACGCTCGCCTAAGATGATTTTACACTGTCACGCACAAAGCAGCAAGCTGGGAGAAATTGGTGAAGAATATAGGGATGGATAATATACCATTCTCTTCGTATGGATGTCTACAACATACCCAAAATTCATAGCAATTGGAGAAACGAGCAAAAAGATGTGGTAAAAACATTGGATTACATACCAGCTGAAAAATTTCTGGAAGTCTCCTGGAAGTTTACTGTTTCGTCAATTTCGGCCCTTAAACGTGCTCGAAAGCCGAAAATCTTCTTTGCTAAAGCTTGTAAATTTTCTGAGGATGAAGAAACATGGGTAAATCATGAAAATCTGACCTCAGACGAAGATTCTACAGCATTTTCAATGAAGAGCTGACTTCTGAATTTTCTGATGACGAATTATGACGAAATTCTTCATTCATCTACATCTGAATCAGAAGCTACGCCTCCCGCGCGAGATCAAACTTCATCTTCAGCAGCTAGTCTCATTTGTTGAAGCCAGCGACGCTTTGCTGATAAGCTGCAAGCCTTTCATCTCCAGCTTTCCTTTTCAGTAATAACTCATCTCGTCCCTGCTTCTCTTCTGCATCCGCTAAGGCTAAGAAAGCGTTGATTCCACCACGGACGACTCCCAGATGATATAGAGACATACAATGCATCATCTTTCCAGCGTCTCTGAAAGGTTAACTCACCTCGGCATGAACATCTGCAGAAGTCTTCATCTTTGACTTGATATTTCTGGAGCGTTCCCCAGAAGGGCCAGAAGACTGGTTGTAACCAGAAGTGACCACTATCTGAGGCGAAAGAGATGGAGTCATGGATATACCAATAACAAACGCGTAACAAAATGGTAACAATCCAACTCTTACCTATTTACAATTTCACTAGATGTAGAGATTATAACGTCAGAATTTCGAAAACTTGCTCGTTCCCTCAAACCTGCAAAGACGAGCAAAATGCATTATTCAAAATCATGACTTCATTTTCATAAAACCGTGAACAACCCACGTGAATTTTAACATCCACTGGTTTTTTAAAAACTAGACAGACGTCCATTCTACAATTATGAAAACTCACATACATACATTATTTCACCATGTATAATGGTCTACTTTCAACAGTTTTTCAAAAACAAAACATGATTTTACAAAATATATAAATATTTAACGTGAAACTCATGTAAATTTGAAAAATACATCAATATATTTTTTGCTCCCTCGCACGAGCATCTGTCTTTGAAGCGAGGGTATATTTTCAAAGATTTCTGAAAGCTCGAAGATAAAAAAACTTCATGAAAGCTCATAAACGAAATTTTATTACTAACAGACGCACGTCTATTAAAAAAAAAACTTTTCTCTCGTACGAGCATTCACCTTTGAAACGAGAGTTTATTCCACTTTGTGAAATCTCACATATTTAAAAAAAAAAAATTGGTTTTCGTGAAAGCTCATAGACAATTTTATATCATCAGACTGAGGTCTATTTTGTTTGTTCCTTAAACTAACAAACGAACGAGCGCATGTTCCTAAAACAAGGATTTCTTTTCTTGGTCCCGGACCCATGAAACCTAAATCAACAAGGTTCGATCACCAAATCAGCAGTGCTACACCAATTTGCGCTCGATTCTATCATGCTACTGAGATCTTCGTTCAAGCCATGGTTCGTTCGCGCAATCGAAAATACGGTAACATTCTATCTTACGACTAAGTTCAATTACTTATTTCGTCCGTAACTAGAAAATCACCATCCAATGCTGACTAAGGGACATGACTATCCCTCACTAAGCAGGGGACTTAATATATATGGTGGATTTTCGACAAAGGCTAAAATCGTAAAACCATAATTTTACATATGCTTGATCCAGCAATAAGATGAGTATTGAGGCTCATGTCTATTATCGAATCATGAAAGCTCATGTATACTTCTCTCAGAGCATACATGAATATGAAGTCTCTCAACTGAGGCAACGACATATTTCATCAATACTGAGCAATTTTAGTAATCACTTTTATATAGAATCGAACGATTGGACGTCTCCTAGACAGCTTGCCTGCTAGTATAGAGCGATAACGTCTTCAGGATGTAAGAATGTTTTCCCTGAATATACAAAAGACATGTGTATATAATCTTAATGATTGGACGGCTCCTAGGAAGCTTGCTGCTAGTATAGAGCAATAACGTCTTTTGGATGCAACAAGGTTTTCCATGACTATATAAAAGAGATATGACGTCTCAACAAGCTCATATCTCTCAATTCTCAGATAATTAATGCTGCTAGACAGCATGCCTTCTAGTATAGAGCCATCAATTAATTATCTCTTATCGTTAACTGAATATTCAACAATATTCTACGATTCTTCGTAATATTTCGCCACTTCAATTTGTAGTTCTTCCCAGCAGAATTCCACGGGTTAGTGATAAATATTCAACGTGCGGGTATCTGAGCCGTTATCGAGTAAGCCCCTACCAAAATGGTACAAGTGTACTCAGCAATAATGCACAAACGATCACCTGAATGCACGAACGAGCATTCCAAAACACGAAGGAACGATGAACCTATGAAAAATAGGAAGAAAATAATAAATAATAAAATATTAATTGAGGCACCAGGGGACTGGGCCCACCGGCCGACCTGTCGTGCCGTGGCTAGTCCCACGACCAATTTTATATTTTATCATAGTTTTATTATTTTCCTTGATCTCATGAAAATCTCTTCATTTGAGCAAATATCCTTCGTTTCATGAAAACTCCTTAAATTCATGAAATTTCCTTCAAGTCATGAAAAATAATATAAAATTAGGAAAACTCGTGGGATCGGGCCCTAGCCGTTCCCACATACCCCTTACTTCATTATTATTATTTTTATGGTTCCCTCACCTCATGAAAACTCCCTGATTTCAACAAATTTCTTGGTTTCAACAAACCTCTTGATTTTATGATATTTCCCAAATATCATGAAAAATGTTATAAAATTGGGAAAAGTGCCTTGGGACGGGCTCTTTGGCCAGCCAGCCATGCATTGGCCATAGTCGGTCCCACACTTCATGACTCCCTATTTTATTATTATTATTATTTCCATAATCTCATGGAAATTCCTTAACTTCATGAAATTCCCCAGTTTCATGATATTTCCCTCACATCAGGGAAAATACATAAAATTGGGAAAGGTGATGCGGGACCGAGCTTGCTAGTTGGCCGGCCATGCCCTAGCCGTGGCCGGTCCCACAACTTGCAATCTCCTATTTTATTAATTATTTTTCATCATCTCATGAAGATTCCCTAGTTTCAGCGAAACCCTGAATCCTTCATATTTTCTCAAAATGTTGCTCAAACGCGCATCAGAAAATATCGAAACTCTTAGGACTGAGACACGGACATTATGATGACACGGGCATGTCTCCTTGACCGACCAAGGCCGGACCTAGGGCTTGCAAATAGCTGGTCCCACATGTTTTAATAATTTTGACCTAATTTGCTCAATTGGGTCCAAACTCTTCTCAAACAACTGGGAGTTTGCTCAAACGACCATCAGCTGGTCCCACGACCACCAAGAGCCGGTCCCATGACCCCTTGGTCGGTCCCTCATATCTCCGTAATCATGTTTTACTAAATGATTAAACCAACATTTAATCATCCTTTCACCAACTAGTCTTCAGGAGACTTTGGTATTTTGCTCATCTGAGCATCTGGGCGTTACATGGTCGATTCGTCATCCCATGTAGCCGGTCCCTCCTTCAATTGTTTTTCAATAAATCATCAGTTGATCAAAAATTAGGGTTTCGAATCCAGAGCTCTGCAAAAAATAATTCTGTGCATATTCAAATACTAATAATTTTATGATGATCCCGTGATCAACACTTTTATTATTATGCTCGGCCTAGCTGCCAGTATATTAAATTAATATTTTATTTTATTTGGTCCTGATACCAACAATTCATCAGACGAGAAACACATGCTCAAACAATCAATATTTGCTCAGACTAAGGAATATTGTTTCAACTATCAATATTCAACAATTCAACAACATTTGCTCACCTTAAGTCGTCAACATTTATTCGACAATATAATTTTGTCTCAGCAGACATGTTGAACATTTGTAAATCACGTTCGATTCAACAACACAAGGACTCACCGTCTCATAAAGTCAGCAACTGACTCCACAATCACGAGATGTCAATCATGTCACATGGGGGATATTAACTAGGGTTTGGTCTGGCGGTCTACGACACGTGTGTTCGTACACACGATGAGAATGTGAGAAAGTCGTGCAATCAGTTGGAGGAGTTAGCAAAGTAGTGGGCGGAAAATTAACCAAGTCTCCGCACGATGAGCAACAGGTTTTGACACGATTTCTCACTTCCCCACTCTTTGACTCCAGCAACTGTCACACTTCATGGGATCAAGGTGTTTACAATTCTGGCAATATAAATAAGTCTTTGAATCATGATTGAAAGGACAAGATAATATCTCGTCAAGTAGACAACACGAGATTAACAACTCAACGTCTGAGAAATTACTCTCAACAGAGAAAATTCAATCAATCAGAACTTATTTTATTTCTTCACGCAGAATACCCAATACACCTACAATCTTCGATCACCATTGATCTCACACATTTCTCAGCTTCCCTCCTACAGATCGACCCATCCTCTCTTGTGACGAATTGACTGTAGAACCATTATCTTGATTTAGGCCGGAGTCTTACAGATTGATCTCTCGAACTTAAATCACTCCCTTCTTGCAGTGCATCTGTGTGAGGTTAAGCATTTGCTCGGTTCAAGGAGTCTCCTCCGCACGGTCGTCTCCTCAATTCCGGAAAAACCAGCAAATCGGTTTTCCCCATCTACACAAGGATCATGGACGCCTTTTGATCCACTGATAGATTTGGAAACCTACAATAATATACTGCAAGTGCACAATGTCTAACTAGTAGACAATGACAAGTACAGGTCGTTCCCACGAGGAGTGTGCAAATACTACTACTGGCTAATACCTAAAATCAAATAACTAAATTGACATTGTTTTAACGGTTTTAAAGAATTCATAATAAAGTGAAATAACAAATAATTTTAACGATAAACAGAATTATAGAAGGTTGTTAGGATTTTCGGTTTCCACCAATTAATTATGCAAACTCTATTAATCTTTAAAAACCTATTGCATGCATTTTCAAATATTGTTTCTCCGCTGTAATTTTCTTCGCTTCATGGGTAGCGATTCTAAAGCATTACTTATCAATCCTAAAGCATACCACGTCAACGGATTTAACCGAAGCACGAAATATCAATTGAAGAGCATAAGTAATCAAGAAAATCACATAAGCAATAAAATACCAAGCTATATGAATAAAAACTACTAATCAATCAAATCATTATTAAGCATATAAATGCAGAGTTTTCATAATAAAATTATTTTCTACCTAAACCCTAACATGACTCTAGCTAGACATGACTTTCTAAAAATCCATAAACATACTCAAATCAAAACTAGATAAGCAAGAGCGAATGATGGGAGAAGTTAATCTTCAAAACCTACTCCCAGCTTACGACTGTGTAGCCGCTCTCTTCTCGTCTCCCAAAACGGCCTCCCTTTTCTGTCTGTCTACAAGATGTTTATATCCTAGTAATGCGAGAACTTCCAATCGGGACCTAGGGGATCATTTGAAAGGCCCTGTCCAAATCCAGCACCCATGTCCAAACCCGGATCCAGCTCACCAATACAATTTTTATTGCCTATCTGTCTGTTTAACCACCAGCCACTTTCATTCCAAGTTCAGGTCACATCAACAGGCTCCATTCTTTCCAGCCTCCAATGGGTTTCATCTTCATTATCCTTCGATTAAAAGGGGTATAGAACCTACACCTCCATTTTCTCCAACTGTATCTCCACTTCTTAATCTTTGTCTTGTAAACCTCTACGTGTAACGATCACCAACAGCTCAACCACCTCCAACAAACTAACCCAGAACTTCTCATATAGATATAGAAAATGTCAGACCCTGAAACTCATGACAACACCCAGTCTTCACCATCTGCATCGTGCTTTCACCATGTCTTCTGCATGTTAACTTCTTAATCTCAACACCAACGAATCCATCGCCACATCAATTTTATCCATCTCCATCTTCTCTCGAATTCAACCATGGAAACCATGGCAGTACATCACCACCAGCGCCTTTATTGTTCTCCCTGAATTCCAGTTCAACTCCAACTGCAAAACATCACCGGCTATTAACCATCCAACTATCGCCATCGATCACCAGTAACACCAACGCTACATTCACATTTGTGCATTTCTTAAGTAACCCATCATTCTTACCTGTGTGTTACTTTCACGGCACAAATTCAAGTCAAATACCGACTTAAGTTCTTAGTAACTCGAGCTAATAATTCTGTGTACTTCAGTTCACATCCATGACCAAGGAAGCACGTTTAATCGTGGTCATCTAAACTTCTTTTCCGGCGGCAGCTAAACCATCTCTTCCGCCACCTCCATACAACCATCATCGACCAAACCACGTTAATGTCGACGCTACCACCACAATCACAATTTTGGAGAGATGCTACCTTCATGAGCAATGTAAGAATGTGATGCAGCGGATATTAGAGAAACTAGAGAAAAGAGAAGCGTTGTTCAGACTTCAAATATTCCTAGGAATTTCGACTATGAACGTTGATTAATATCTAGACTTCGGTTTCCCAACTTTAGATAAAAATCGATTAAACTTGAACAAAGTTTGATAAAGAAGATATATATTCCAAAAAAAAAAGTTGCCCTAAACAATTTATGATGGACTCTTTTATAGACTTGGGGAAAAACCCTAACTTGCTAGTCAAGAAAGGATGAAAAAAACCCTAAACCGACTCAGACCCTAATTTGCTATTTTTGGCAAATTTTGGTCGACCTAAAATAATGAAAGTACTCATAAAATAAAACAATTCGCCTCAAACGGCGGCCCAAACAGACTCCTAACGAAAGAGTTATTAACAAAATAAAAACTTTCTTAAAATAGCAAAAACGTATGTTTGATGCCCTAAACGATGGAATTTGGCTAAATTCTGTTCTTTGGCTTGTTTCCCATCGAAATGGACCCCTAAGGATCTAAATTACGACACTTGGATTTTTAGCCTCCAAATAGGCTATAGCCTGCTCATCTGCATCAGAATGGTTCTTAAAACCATTTGCTTTATTTTTTATTGCTATAAGAAATAAGATACGACGTCTTTATAATTCATGCAAAAATGAGTGGAGTAAGTGGTGACACGTCCTTTAGTTACCAGTGGACTTCACCAGCTTGGAATAGAAAAACCTCTAACTCTTCACGTTATTTAATAAGGAATAAAGATTCTATATTTCACCACTTCATTTACTGTCTTGAGTGCTTTAGCAGTGAGAGAGAGACAGTTCTTTATTCGGTTGACCTTTTCACTAGGAGAAGCTTGAGTGCACACATTTATGAACAACAAAACAGCCCAATTTAAGCTCCATATTTATTTGCTGCCATGAGTAATTCGAGTGGTCCTAATAAGAGCTTTTGATATATAAAAATACTAGGCCAATCACGTTTTGTCATTGTGGTTGCTGATACATAGAAATACCAGGCCAAACCCATTACATAATTATGGTTGCTAATACATGAAAATATCAGGCCAACCCCATTTCATCATTGTGGTTGCTGATATATGGAAATATCAGGCCAACCTGGCTGCTGATACATGGAAATACCAGGCCAGCATAGTAAGTGCTGCTAATATATAGAAATACCAGGCCAACATAATAAGTGTTGCTGATATATAGAAATACCAGGCCATCATATTTGATCATTGTGGTTGATGATACATGGAAATACCAGGCCAACCACATTTCGTCATTGTCGTCGCAAACACCATTAAGTCTCACATTTTGTTGTTTATTCGCTGGATGATCGAATTCACTTGTACTTCCTACAAAAGCACTAAAATAGTATTAGTAACTAAAATATTGTATCCTAGCTACTATAAATATGGGTATAAAATGTAGCATTTACATGCTTATCAACACCCCCACACTTATATTTTGCTAGTCCTCGAGCAAAACAGAGATATTATGCAATTGATTTTTTATTTTATTTTTTATTTTTTTAAGAAAAGTGAAAATTTCCAAAAATATGGATAATTACCCACTCCCCCACACTTAAACATTACATTGTCCTCAATGTAATTGAGTCATCCAACGAAGAAATTAAGATGGGAAATGCAAAAATAAACAAGAAAGTAAAATAAAATAAGATATAGAGTAGAGGGAACAAATCTGATAGGTTGACTCCCATGAAGCGAAATTTATATGTTTCCCTACTTTCCAGTAGCACGTTCTCAAACAATGTGGAGTTGGTACCCCAAGGTAAGCTGCGAATCATATATATAAAGCCTGAAGAGTTGGGGATCAACCCAACTAATATGATTAGTCATAAACATGAACCTGCAGTAAGAAATATTAGTACCCAAAGAGATAAAGTTGAATTCAATCTTATTTAAAACATAATTCGAACCTTGAATATGAAGTAAATCAGGTTCGCAGATAATTAGTAAAGATTGTTTAAAGAATTGAACAGTTTTTGTACTCCCTAAATCAGTTTCTAAGTCAGCGGAAATAACTTCCACGGCTGATATTGGTTCAACTTCAGCTAAGTTGGGCACACAAACATATGTTGGTTCAAATTCACTCGTCGAACAAGGCCTCATTGGAGCAATAGTATCACGACTCATAGACCCATTATCATCTAAAACGGTTTCATTATCAATATCATCAAGACAAAAAAATTCAGAACTTAATGGCTCAAAGGTCATGGTCGGAGCTTTCTCCACTGATTGAACTAGTCGATACTCGGACAAAACTAGAGGTTCTAGTATGGGCTTCCAATTATTAGTGTCTAGCAGCGGTGTGGAGTCTAAATGTGCATTGACTTCACAAATAACCCTATGATCATCCAAATCATATCCAAAATGAGCAAAGCAAGCCTCTAATGGATCTTCCAAGTGGCTTTTGCAAAATCCTTTCGAGTGCATAATTTCGTTTCACCCACGACACTTCAGGCTAAGGTACCTACAAAAAAAATCAAATATAATGCGTAAAAAGAACCAAAATAAATCTAAAAGAAAAACAAAATAAAATTATGTATAAAAGATATCAATCAGAGAGTATTTTGCAACCACTCCCCGGCGACGGCGTCAAAAACTTGATAGGTTTGGAAACCTACAATAATATACTGCAAGTGCACAGCGTCTAACTAGTAGACAATGACAAGTGCAGGTCGTTCCCACGAGGAGTGTGCAAATACTACTACTGGCTAATACCTAAAATCAAATAACTAAATTGACAATGTTTTAACGGTTTTCAAGAATTCATAATAAAGTGAAATAACAAATAATTTTAACGATAAACAGAATGATAGAAGGTTGTTAGGATTTTCGATTTCCACCAATTAATTATGCAAACTCTACTAATCTTTAAAAACATATTACATGCATTTTCAAATATTGTTTCTCCGTTGTAATTTTCTTCGCTTCATGGGTAGTGATTCTAAAGCATTACTTATCAATCCTAAAGCATACCACGTCAACGGATTTAACCGAAGCACGAAATATCAATTGAAGAGCATAAGTAATCAAGAAAATCACATAAGCAATAAAATACCAAGCTATATGAATAAAAACTACTAATCAATCAAATCATTATTAAGCATATAAATGCAGAGTTTTCATAATAAAATTGGTTTCTACCTAGACCCTAACATGGTTCTAGTTAGACATGATTTTCTAAAAATTCATAAACATACTCAAATCAAAACTAGATAAGCAAGAGCGAATGATGGGAGAAGTTAATCTTCAAAACCTACTCCCAGCTTACGACTGTGTAGCCGCTCTCTTCTCGTCTCCCAAAACGGCCTCCCTTTTCTGTCTGTCTACAAGATGTTTATATCCTAGTAATGCGAGAACTTCCAATCGGGACCTAGGGGATCATTTGCAAGGCCCTGTCCAAATCCAGCACCCATGTCCAAACCCGGATCCAGCTCACCAATACAATTTTTATTGCCTATCTGTCTGTTTAACCACCAGCCACTTTCATTCCAAGTTCAGGTCACATCAACAGGCTCCATTCTTTCCAGCCTCCAATGGGTTTCATCTTCATTATCCTTAGATTAAAAGGGGTATAGAACCTACACCTCCAGTTGCTCCAACTGTAGCTCCACTTCTTAATCTTTGTCTTGTAAACCTCTACGTGTAACGATCACCAACAGCTCAACCACCTACAACAAACTAACCCAGAACTTCTCATATAGATATAGAAAATGTCAGACCCTGAAACTCATGACAACACCCAGTCTTCACCATCTGCATCGTGCTTGCACCATGTCTTCTGCATGTTAACTTCTTAATCTCAACACCAACGAATCCATCGCCACATCAATTTTCTCCATCTCCATCTTCTCTCGAATTCAACCATGGAAACCATGCCAGTACATCAACACCAGTGCCTTTATTGTTCTCCCTGAATTCCAGTTCAACTCCAACTGCAAAACATCACCGGATATTAACCATCCAACTATCGCCATCGATCACCAGCAACACCAACACTACATTCACAGTTGTGCATTTCTTAAGTAACCCATCATTCTTCCCTGTGTGTTACTTTCACGGCACAAATTCAAGTCAAATACCGACTGAAGTTCTTAGTAACTCGAGCTAATAATTCTATGTACTTCAGTTCACATCCATGACCAAGGAAGCACGTTTAATCGTGGTCATCTAAACTTCTTTGCCGGCGGCAACTAAACCATCTCTTCCGCCACCTCCATACAACCATCATCGACCAAACCACGTTAATGTCGATGCTACAACCACAATCACAATTTTAGAGAGATGCTACCTTCATGAGCAATGTAAGAATGGTTCTTAAAACCATTTGCTTTCTTTTTTATTGCTATAAGAAATAAGATACGGCGTCTTTATAACTCATGCAAAAATAAGTGGACTAAGTGGTGACACGTGCTTTAGTTACCAGTGGACTTCACCAGCTTGGAATAGAAAAACCTCTAACTCTTCACGTTATTTAACAAGGAATAAAGATTCTATGTTTCACCACTTCATTTACTGTCGTGAGTGCTTTAGCAGTGAGAGAGAGACAGTTCTTTATTCGGTTGACCTTTTCACTGGGAGAAGCTTGAGTGCACACATTTATGAACAACAAAACAGCCCAATTTAAGCTCCATATTTATTTGCTGCCATGAGTAATTCGAGTGGTCCTAATAAGAGCTGTTGATATATAAAAATACCAGGGCAACCACGTTTTGTCATTGTGGTTGCTGATACATAGAAATACCAGGCCAAACCCATTACATAATTATGGTTGCTAATACATGGAAATATCAGGCCAACCCCATTTCATCATTGTGGTTGCTGATATATGGGAATACCAGGCCAACCCGGCTGCTGATACATGGAAATACCAGGCCAACATAGTAAGTACTGCTAATATATAGAAATACCAGGCCAACATAATAAGTGTTGCTGATATATAGAAATACCAGGCCAGCATATTTGATCATCGTGGTTCTGATACATGGAAATACCATGCCAACCACAATTCGTCATTGTCGTCGCAAACACCATTAAGTCTCACATTTTGTTGTTTATTCGCTGGATGATCGAATTCACTTGTACTTTCTACAAAAGCACTAAAATAGTATTAGTAACTAAAACATTGTATCCTAGCTACTATAAATATGGGTATAAAATGTATCATTTACATGCTTATCATCCACCCCGTCAAAGCTCGTGGTCATCGACGGTTTGCCCTCTTACGCATCCAGCCAACCTACTTTGTTCCCACGACGATGTAGTGCCTTCTGGTCACATCTACTGCCAAGAACAATTGTCGCTCGTGATACCAGCCAGAGCTTCACCATGGAAGCAATCACTACGAAGATGGAAACATGGAAACCACACTTTGGGTGAGGCGGTTTACAGCGTGCGGCGTACACTACGCCCGTTACAGGAAAGTGTCATAAGTGTGAGGCGGTTAGTAAATACAAGAAGTAATGGTGAAACGTTTCCTTTATTATGGAAACATCAATTCCAGGCGTTACCCGTTACCATTTTCTTCCATTTACTCAACCGTTTCCACTTCTTACGAGACCAGGGTACATTTCGTTGCGACTTGTATAAATAGGTCTCACCTATTTCCACCAAAGACAAGTTTTGGTCAGGAGAATACAACACTCAGAAATCACTTGTTAGCTTTCCCATCTGTTAGCTTTCCATTTTCTGATACAAGTCGTCAAACAACTACTCTTCCTGAATCAACTATTCTGGTCTCAACACTCTCTTCGCTTCCCACTCTAGACCAAACCTTCTCATTCACTTTGTGACCGAAGCAAGTCTGGAACGGCCATTTCTTGGTTTAGGCCGGATTTGTACAGATTGATCTCTCGAATCAAAGTACTCCCTTGCAGTACATTGTTTAGGGTTTAGACTCGTTTCTCACCCACACACTCGAAATTACCAAAATCAGCAGAAATTGTTTTCACCCTCAAACAACAAGATATAAAAAGTAATCACAAACATCTTCATCTCATTGTTTGCGATTCCGCAACATCTTGTTTCGCTACCATACGATTAATATTGTTGTGAGGTGATTGATAACTGTAGGCTGTTCTTCGGGAATATAAGACCGGATTATCAATTGGTTCCTGTTCACCTTGATCATTATCAAAAGACGGAACAAAACCTTTAGGATTTATCTGTGGGAGACAGATTAATCCTTTGATAGACTTGTCTGTGGGAGACAAATTTGTTTATTGTCAAAGCCTGCGATTTTGGGTTGTAGCAACTCTTAGTTGTGGGTGAGATCAGCTAAGGGAATCAAGTACGCAGTATCCTGCTGGGATCATAGGCGTAGGGAGTACAACTGTACCTTGGATCGGTGGGAGACTGATTAGGGTTCAACTACAGTCCAGTCGAAAGTTAGCTTGGAGTAGGCTAGTGTCTGTAGCGGCTTAATACATTGTGTGTTCAATCTGGACTAGGTCCCGGGAGTTTTCTGCATTTGCGGTTTCCGCATTAACAAAATTCTGGTGTCTGTGTTATTTATATTTCCGCATTATATTGTTTATCTTTATAATTGAAATAATACAGGTTGTGCGTTGTAGATCATCAATTAGAATATCCGACCTTTGGTTGTTGATTTATATTGATTGATCCTTATATTGGTCTTTGGTACCATACAAGTTATTCCTTGTGTTTGATTAAAGACTCGCTGATTCTATTAGCTCGAGTAAATCAAATCAAGAGAGAGATATTAACTCCTTGAGATACTTTTATCTAGATTGAGTCTGACTGCCTAGTCGATTCTCTAGAAATTATATCGGAGTTATTCCATGCAGATTGCTAAGCGAAATATTGGGTGATGTTGTTAAACCCCCACTTTTTCAATTGGTATCAGAGCAGGCAAACACGTTCAAGACCTTACAAGTCTGTGTTTATAGCGATCTAACTCTATGGACAGTAGTGTTATCTCAATAAATGCACCACCAGATCCAGGGATTTCAGAATTCTCTTCCATGACTGATTTAATAAAATCTGTAGAAGAAATTCTATCTAAACCTCCACCAGGTTTAAAATCCCTTGAAGTGTTTTCAGGGCTTGAAAAGAAGCTTGAGTGCTCATCTCTTGATGTTGAGTTATACCTCCAGAAAGAGCAAGAATCTCTTGACAGGATAAATCAAGGTATGATGAATAATATTCATGTAAAGGTTGATATTGATTTACTAATTAGTGAGAGCAATCCTCCTCCTCTGCGTAATCCAATTAGTTGTGATAAACTAAACGAATTACAAGAGGAGTTTAAATCTCAGTCATCTGAGTGTATTACCTCAAAGCATGAATTGATTCGTTGCTCAATTCCTGATACTTCCTATTAAGATAGTAGTATTGTCTTCTTATATGAAGAATCTAGGATGTCTCTTTTTATCAAAAGAGTTTCCCTTCGCAGTACTAAAAACTATCTGCAGAAACTGTTTTTTATAAGTTGGAAAACAAGAAATCAGAAGCACAAATCTTTTTGGGTTCTCTTGAAGTTCTTTGATAGACTTATAAAAACAGTTCCTTGGGTGTTTCTCAACACTACAAGATTTAAGAGTTGTTGGAAAGAAAGTCTTTCTTGGTGACATGGTGAGCAAGACATTGTTCACCTCAACACAACTTGTTTGTGTTGAAAGTGCATCCTCACCAAGAAATGTCATGCTATGTATACGGCGAGGGAAGCACAACAACTGGGGCGCACAGACTATATTCGATAAGGCTGTAGAATTCAATTGGACTTTTCTAATAAGGTATGTCTATAAAATTGAGCAAGTTTTATGTTTTTATCACTTGTTTGAGTACTTATAATGATCCATGTACCTTGATTATAGTTCATTTCTACCTAACTTGATCTGTGTTTAAGGTTTTTAAATGTTTAGGTTTGAAAACATTAGTTCGGGATGTTTGGACTTCATGGTACACATACCAAGTATGCATAACATCATTTAGAACCAAAATACAGGGGTTTAAGTTCGCAAAACCCGTCTGCATACTGCTCTAGGATACGAAAATTCGTTTGCGAACTTGTATGCATACTTGACGTCGATATTTGGTAAACTTGTTTTGGTCGTAACTTCTTTGTCCGAACTCGTATTGACCTCATTCTTTTTGAACTCTATTCCTCTTTGAATTCTCTTCAAAATGGAGATGAGAAACCTTGAATTTGGATGAGTTAAGATTGGTATTTGTCATGACTCTTGTTTTTGAGTATTTTGCTCCGTTTCGTTGCACTTGTTCCACTTCTCTTGAACTTGGGAATTTGGATTATTGGAGTACTGTTCTTATAAGCTCTTTTATATCTTTACAATAATGTTGTTGGTGAATCACAAAGAAGGAAGTTCAAGAATGGGCAGTAGCACGCATTACTATGGGATTCTTGAATGTTCACAACCATCTTTTGTGAACTATGATGCATGGTCGTTAATGACTTTGTATGTTCTTCTTTGTTAAGAAAATCTTTTTATATTCTTTTGGAAGCTAATCTTGGTGTAAATCCGGGCGAAAAAGGTTGATTCTACCCTCTAAGGACAAATCATCTTATATGAGCGTTACGAGTTTGTCTTGATGACTAGCAAACTTCTTATGAGAATTTATTCTTGTTTTTGAGAAGGATTACTAGAGTTTGGAATAGCCATTATTGTGATTACACATAGCTATGTCCATTTTTTCATCTTCATGTTTTTAGATTTATTTGTTTAAATTCTAAAATTATTTGAGAGATGATTTTTGCAGTATTAATCTTTATATATTGCAATATGTTATGGGATATGTGAGTTTACGTCAGTGAACTATATTTGTCCCATACTTTGTCAAAAGTAAAGTCGTTCATAGTCGGTATTCACGTACTGGTAAAAGAATGAAAGGACTTTTGACAAATACAAAAGTTAAGCCTATATTGTCAAACATTTGATGGAAGATAGGTTAAAATCTTTTGTTTCCAAGGATTATGTCTATTAATTGCCGTTATGCAAGTAGTGATTGAAGATATAATGAATCCTTGTGTATTCCGCAGTATTGATCATCCCTGATCCATATTTTTATGTATTACTGTGAGGCTCCGTAATGTATCTTATGTTGAGCATTATACAACCAAGTTGATTTTTTTAGCTTAGTTTTTGTTCCGTGAGATATGTTATGTCGAGCATATTGAACTAAATTAATCATTTTGCTTGGTTATTTAGTTATTGCTCCGTAAGTATTCTTATGTCGATCAAAACAAATGACAATTAAATTGATTACTTTTGTGATTAGTTTGGTTGTGTATTCCAATTAGATTAATTATGGGTTCTCTTGTAATTAATCTAGTTGAGTATTTTCTTGTCTCCATAAGTTCTCTTATGTTGAGCATAATCAATTGAGTTGATCACCTCTTGTGTTTAATTTGATTGTGTATACCAATTAAATTAATCATCGGTTTACTTGTGATTAATTTGATTGAGTTCTTTGGATATAGAAAATCGCTCTCATGGTTTTTGGTGTCCAATAAAATCCTTATTTTCTTTCGAAATTAAGGTCGCTCTTGTTGTTCTTTCGGGAATGACATGAAATGGGGGAGAGTTCTTTTGAACTTGTGCTTAATGGTCATATCTTGAGGGGTGTGCGGCTGTGAAATTTTAGAGGGGTTATCTTGTATCTTTAAACTCCTTGATGAATGCATTTAGCTTCGGCTTTATGATTACATATAAATTAGTTGGTATGTATTTTTTCTTTTAGTCATGAAATGTCTCTTTCGAAAATTTCATTATGATCCCGTTCTTGTACCTTTGCCAATTTTATTGACAAAAAAGGGGAGAATTAATATGTAGTTCATACTACAAATACATATGGTTTTCGGATCATTGTGTAAGGGGGAGTGGTTTCCATGTGAGATGGAGTAATGACTAAGAGGGAGTGATACATATCACCATAGTATTATTGTTGAAGTTGTGATACAATTGGACTTTGACATTGTGTAATAATACTATAACACTGTATAACAATGATCGAGACCGATGCTTTCTCATTGTTATAGCTACAGATCTTCAACAACGGTGATGCTAAACTTACAACCTTTGGGATCATTGGAGTACTTGGAAGTGGCGAAGATTTCGAGGAATGTTAAAGATTAGACATGTGGAATAGGATCTACTAAAGTTTCTTTATCATTTTTGTATTCCATATGTATTGATAGTTTTGCCACTAAAGTTGACAAAGGGGGAGATTGTTAGAGTATTGCTTGGTCGAACTCACATGCATTGCTATCTCAAGCATGTTTGTCAATGTTAGTGATCAAAACTATAAGTCTTGATTTCTAGTCTATTATAGCTAAGTCTCGGACTAGGATAGAAAGTGTAGTTGAGCTCAAGGACTTCATGAAGATTCATCATACAAGAAGAAGAACTACTCAAGGAACCGGTGGAACTTCTCGACAAAAATGTATGTGAAGACTTGAACTTATCTGTCACTCAAAAGTCTATCTACTCTATATCATACTCTTTGAGACAAGAAGTCGTATGCTATATATATAGACTTGGATTATACACATTTGGTATTTCGATCTGAGTATACCTCGCCTATCTATATCTCGAAATATGTGTTGGTAAGCTTTTCTCTTTAACCGAGTTTATCTTTACCATGTGACGAAAGTCATAATATGTTTCAATCATCTTGAAAATTGGTTTGACAAGAAATGGTGTAACAACTATATAACGTCCTCTAAGAATGTTTTGATGATTTAAATGAGAGTTTAGATTACATAACAAATGGTGGACTTAAGCATTGTTGTGGAAACACATTTATGTATAAGTCCTATTCCTTGAGCCAAAGTTTGCGAACTTTGTTGATCAATAGAACCGAAAGGATGGCGTGAGCCAAGTCCATGAACCCAGTCCGCAAACCCGAGAATTTCTGCTGGAGTTGACAAACTACTTGCGTGAAGCTAAGTCCGCGAACCGACGAAGTTCTCAAGACCGAGAATTTCTGTTGGAGTTTGTAAACTCTGCCTGGTAACTTAAGTCCGCGAACCTAGTCTGCGAACTTGAGAAGGTTATATATCTGAAGATGATTTCTGACTTAAACTTAAAAAGACTAAGGAATGCAGTTTGCAAACCGTGGCTATAAAAGTTCATGAACCGATTCAAGTGAATCAAATCATCTTTGCTTCAATTGTGTCTTGTGTAGTACATGAGATTTCCTTACAATTGAACAACTCTCTAACTAGTTCATTTGAAGTCATTTGAACTAGTTGTGGTGAAGAAGAACATGGTTGATATGAAATTCTCATATGGATAACCATTTGGTTAACTGTTGTTGAACCAACAAGTGCATATGTTTGGGTACGGTTAATAAACCTAGAAGCATGCATTGTCAAGTGTGTATAACAAGATAAGTTTTCGATCTAACGGTTGAGAAATATTAGCTTGAATCTAAATCAGGTTTTCATCTAACGGTGAATATTGAATGCTTTGTTACTAAGCTAACATTGATTGCAAGCCCTGATTTGAAAGATTATATAAGGGAGACATCTAGTATTGTGCAAAACTAATCCCCACACCTTACGTGTGATACTAGTTTGAATATTAGAGTCGATTCTCCTTTAACCTTTGGTTTTCTTCTTCTAAAACCAGGTTAACGACTTAAAGACTTCATTGGGATTGTGAAGCCATACCGATACTACTTTTATCTTAGTTGTGCGATATGATCTTGCATCTTCTATCGTACGAGTACAATAAAATTGATTGGCTTGAGGTTGATATCTCCGATAGGCAAGATATAAAAAGTAATCACAAACATCTTCGTCTCATTGTTTGTGATTCCGCAACATCTTGTTTCGCTATTATACGATTAAGATTGTTGTGAGGTGATTGATAACTCTAGGCTGTTCTTCGGGAATATAAGACCGTATTATTGATTGGTTCCTGTTCACCTTGATTATTATCAAAATACGGAACAAAACCTTTAGGGTTTATCTGTGGGAGACAGATTAATCCTTTGATATACTTATCTGTGGGAGACAGATTTTTTTATTGTCAAAGCCTGCGATTTTGGGTCGTAGAAACTCTTAGTTATGGGTGAGATCATCTAAGGGAATCAAGTACGCAGTATCCTGCTGGGATCAGAGGCTTAGGGAGTAAAATTATACCTTGGATCGTGGGAGACTGATTGGGGTTCAACTACAGTCCAGTCGAAAGTTAGCTTGGAGTAGGCTAGTGTCTGTAGTGGCTTAATACAGTGTATTCAATCTGGACTAGGTCCCGAGGTTTTTCTGCATTTGCGGTTTTCTCGTTAACAAAATTCCGGTGTTTGTGTTATTTATATTTCCGCATTATATTGTTTATCTTTATAATTGAAATAATGCAGGTTGTGCGTTGTAGATCATCAATTACAATATCCGACCGTTGGTTGTTGATTTAAATTGATTGATCCTTGGATATTGGTCTTTGGTACCATCCAAGTTATATCTTGTATTTGATTAAAGACTCGCTGTAACTATTATATCAAGTAAATCAAATCAAGAGAGAGATATTAACTCCTTGAGATACTTTTATCTAGATTGAGTCTGACTGTCTAGTTGATTCTCTAGAAATTATATCGGAGTTATTCCATACAGATTGTTAAGCGAAATATTGGGCGGTATTGTTAGAACCCCGTTTTTTCACAACTCGTTGCGACTGCTTACGTACCCTTCCCTACTCTAAAGGGATCAAGCACAGACCGTAGTTCATCACAAAGGGACCGCAACTTAAGCCAAACTCGTTTGCAAGGCTGTGGCCTAGCAAAAATGGTAATGGCCTGGTCCGTATAGGCCGTTCCGTCAAGATGCACAATGATTATGCATCATCGGTTCCTCGATATGGCATAGTGATTCCTAAGCCTCAAATGCCCTCTTCTCAAGGCTACAAAACTATAAATAAGACATAGGCATCATTTATACTCTTCCGTCTAAGCTATGAAGCTTACTTGATACATAGTCCGCATATGCACCTTCAACCAACTACCCCTCCCTATATATGTTATATTGCAATTTCTACAAGAATGGAAAGGGGACCATATTGACATGCTTGCTTCATTATTCATTCGCAATGATTTCTTTACAGCACAATGATTGCATAACAATGATGGAGGCATTTTTGTGTCTGATTTGTCTCTATTCTATATATTGATAGTCCTCATTTTTGTACTTATTAAGGTGTTTTATGCATGTGTAGGTATTTTTTTGGCAATAAACACTTTTGGAAAAATCGGCTCGAAAAGTTGTCTAAAGCACCCGGAGGAAATGATATTGGCACCCATGTCCAAACCCGGATCCAGCTCACCAATACAATTTTTATTGCTTATCTGTCTGTTTAACCACCATCCACTTTCATTCCAAGTTCAGGTCACATCAACAGGATCCATTCTTTCCAGCCTCCAATGGGTTTCATCTTCATTATCCTTCGATTAAAAGGGGTATAGAACCTACACCTCCAGTTGCTCCAACTGTAGCTCCACTTCTTAATCTTTGTCTTGTAAACCTCTACGTGTAACGATCACCAACAGCTCAACCACCTCCAACAAACTAACCCAGAACTTCTCATATAGATATAGAAAATGTCAGACCCTGAAACTCATGACAACACCCAGTCTTCACCATCTGCATCGTGCTTGCACCATGTCTTCTGCATGTTAACTTCTTAATCTCAACACCAACGAATCCATCGCCACATCAATTTTCTCCATCTTCATCTTCTCTCGAATTCAACCATGGAAACCATGGCAGTACATCACAACCAGCGCCTTTATTGTTCTCCCTGAATTCCAGTTCAATTCCAACTGCAAAACATCACCGGCTATTAACCATCCAACTATCGCCATCGATCACCAGTAACACCAACACTACATTCACAGTTGTGCATTTCTTAAGTAACCCATCATTCTTCCCTGTGTGTTACTTTCACGGCACAAATTCAAGTCAAAAACCGACTGAAGTTCTTAGTAACTCGAGCTAATAATTCTGTGTACTTCAGTTCACATCCATGACCAAGGAAGAACGTTTAATCGTGGTCATCTAAACTTCTTTGCCGTCGGCAGCTAAACCATCTCTTCCGCCACCTCCATACAACCATCATCGACCAAACCACGTTAATGTCGACGCTACCACCACAATCACAATTTTAGAGAGATGCTACCTTCATGAGCAATGTAAGAATGTGATGCAGCGGATATTAGAGAAACTAGAGAAAAGAGAAGCGTTGTTCAGACTTCAAATATTCCTAGGAATTTCGACTATGAACGTTGATTAATATCTAGACTTCGGTTTCCCAACTTTAGATAAAAATCGATTAAACTTGAACAAAGTTTGATAAAGAAGATATATATTCCAAAAAAAAAGTTGCCCTAAACAATTTATGATGGACTCTTTTATAGACTTGGGGAAAAACCCTAACTTGCTAGTCAAGAAAGGATGAAAAAAACCCCTAAACCGACTCAGACCCTAATTTGCTATTTTTGGCAAATTTTGGTCGACCTAAAATAATGAAAGTACTCATAAAATAAAATAATTCGCCTCAAACGGCGGCCCAAACAGACTCCTAACGAAAGAGTTATTAACAAAATAAAAACTTTCCTAAAATAGCAAAAACGTATGTTTGATGCCCTAAACGATGGAATTTGGCTAAATTCTGAAGACAAAGGCAATCTAAGATTCCCTTGTCCTGTTCTTTGGCTTGTTTCCCATCGAAATGGACCCCTAAGGATCTAAATTACGACACTTGGATTTTTAGCCTCCAAATAGGCTATAGCCTGCTCATCTGCATCAGAATGGTTCTTAAAACCATTTGCTTTCTTTTTTATTGCTATAAGAAATAAGATACGGCGTCTTTATAACTCATGCAAAAATGAGTGGAGTAAGTGGTGACACGTCCTTTAGTTACCAGTGGACTTCACCAGCTTGGAATAGAAAAACCTCTAACTCTTCACGTTATTTAACAAGGAATAAAGATTCTATATTTCACCACTTCATTTACTGTCGTGAGTGCTTTAGCAGTGAGAGAGAGACAGTTCTTTATTCGGTTGACCTTTTCACTAGGAGAAGCTTGAGTGCACACATTTATGAACAACAAAACAACCCAATTTAAGCTCCATATTTATTTGCTGCCATGAGTAATTCGAGTGGTCCTAATAAGAGCTTTTGATATATAAAAATACTAGGCCAATCACGTTTTGTCATTGTGGTTGCTGATACATAGAAATACCAGGCCAAACCCATTACATAATTATGGTTGCTAATACATGAAAATATCAGGCCAACCCCATTTCATCATTGTGGTTGCTGATATATGGAAATATCAGGCCAACCTGGCTGCTGATACATGGAAATACCAGGCCAGCATAGTAAGTGTTGTTAATATATAGAAATACCAGGCCAACATAATAAGTGTTGCTGATATATAGAAATACCAGGCCAGCATATTTGATCATCGTGGTTGCTGATACATGGAAATACCAGGCCAACCACATTTCGTCATTGTCGTCGCAAACACCATTAAGTCTCACATTTTGTTGTTTATTCGTTGGATGATCGAATTCACTTGTACTTTCTACAAAAGCACTAAAATAGTATTAGTAACTAAAATATTGTATCCTAGCTACTATAAATATGGGTATAAAATGTAGCATTTACATGCTTATCAACACCCCCACACTTATATTTTGCTAGTCCTCGAGCAAAACAGAGATATTATGCAATTGATTTTTTATTTTTTTAAGAAAAGTGAAAATTTCCAAAAATATGGATAATTACCCACTCCCTCACACTTAAACATTACATTGTCCTCAATGTAATTGAGTCATCCAACATAGAAATTAAGATGGGAAATGCAAAAATAAACAAGAAAGTAAAATAAAATAAGATATAGAGTAGAGGGAACAAATCTGATAGGTTGACTCCCATGAAGCGAAAGTTATATGTTTCCCTACTTTCCAGTAGCACGTTCTCAAACAATGTGGAGTTGGTACCCCAAGGTAAGCTGCGAATCATATATATAAAGCCTGAAGAGTTGGGGATCAACCCAACTAATATGATTAGTCATAAACATGAACCTGCAGTAAGAAATATTAGTACCCAGAGAGATAAAGTTGAATTCAATCTTATTTAAAACATAATTCGAACCTTGAATATGAAGTAAATCAGGTTCGCAGATAATTAGTAAAGATTGTTTAAAGAATTGAACAGTTTTTGTACTCCCTAAATCAGGTTCTAATTCAGCGGAAATAACTTCCACGGCTGATATTGGTTCAACTTCAGCTAAGTTGGGAACACAAACATATGTTTGGTTCAAATTCACTCGTCGAACAAGGCCTCATTGGAGCAATAGTATCACGACTCATAGACCCATTATCATCTAAAATGGTTTCATTATCAATATCATCAAGACAAAAAAATTCAGAACTTAATGGGTCAAAGGTCATGGTCGGAGCTTTCTCCACTGATTGAACTAGTCGATACTCGGACAAAACTATAGGTTCTAGTCTGGGCTTCCAATTATTAGTGTCTAGCAGCGGTGTGGAGTCTAAATGTGCATTGACTTCACAAATAACCCTATGATCATCCAAATCATATCCAAAATGAGCAAAGCAAGACTCTAATGGATCTTCCAAGTGGCTCTTGCAAAATCCTTTCGAGTGCATAATCTCGTTTCTCCCACGACACTTCAGGCTAAGGTACCTACAAAAAAAATCAAATATAATGCGTAAAAAGAACCAAAATAAATCTAAAAGAAAAACAAAATAAAATTATGTATAAAAAGATATCAATCAGAGAGTATTTTGCAACCACTCCCCGGCGACGGCGTCAAAAACTTGATAGGTTTGGAAACCTACAATAATATACTGCAAGTGCACAGCGTCTAACTAGTAGACAATGACAAGTACAGGTCGTTCCCACGAGGAGTGTGCAAATACTACTACTGGCTAATACCTAAAATCAAATAACTAAATTGACAATGTTTTAACGGTTTTCAAGAATTCATAATAAAGTGAAATAACAAATAATTTTAACGATAAACAGAATGATAGAAGGTTGTTAGGATTTTCGATTTCCACCAATTAATTATGCAAACTCTACTAATCTTTAAAAACCTATTACATGCATTTTCAAATATTGTTTCTCCGTTGTAATTTTCTTCGCTTCATGGGTAGTGATTCTAAAGCATTACTTATCAATCCTAAAGCATACCACGTCAACGGATTTAACCGAAGCACGAAATATCAATTGAAGAGCATAAGTAATCAAGAAAATCACATAAGCAATAAAATACCAAGCTATATGAATAAAAACTACTAATCAATCAAATCATTATTAAGCATATAAATGCAGAGTTTTCATAATAAAATTGGTGTCTACCTAGACCCTAACATGGTTCTAGTTAGACATGATTTTCTAAAAATTCATAAACATACTCAAATCAAAACTAGATAAGCAAGAGCGAATGATGGGAGAAGTTAATCTTCAAAACCTACTCCCAGATTACGGCTGTGTAGCCGCTCTCTTCTCGTCTCCCAAAACGGCATCCCTTTTCTGTCTGTCTACAAGATGTTTATATCCTAGTATTGCGAGAACTTCCAATCGGGACCTAGGGGATCATTTGCAAGGCCCTGTCCAAATCCAGCACCCATGTCCAAACCCGGATCCAGCTCACCAATACAATTTTTATTGCCTATCTGTCTGTTTAACCACCATCCACTTTCATTCCAAGTTCAGGTCACATCAACAGGCTACATTCTTTCCAGCCTCCAATGGGTTTCATCTTCATTATCCTTCGATTAAAAGGGGTATAGAACCTACACCTCCATTTTCTCCAACTGTATCTCCACTTCTTAATCTTTGTCTTGTAAACCTCTACGTGTAACGATCACCAACAGCTCAACCACCTCCAACAAACTAACCCAGAACTTCTCATATAGATATAGAAAATGTCAGACCCTGAAACTCATGACAACACCCAGTCTTCACCATCTGCATCGTGCTTTCACCATGTCTTCTGCATGTTAACTTCTTAATCTCAACACCAACGAATCCATCGCCACATCAATTTTCTCCATCTCCATCTTCTCTCGAATTCAACCATGGAAACCATGGCAGTACATCACCACCAGCGCCTTTATTGTTCTCCCTGAATTCCAGTTCAACTCCAACTGCAAAACATCATCGGCTATTAACCATCCAACTATCGCCATCGATCACCAGTAACACCAACACTACATTCACAGTTGTGCATTTCTTAAGTAACCCATCATTCTTCCATGTGTGTTACTTTCACGGCACAAATTCAAGTCAAATACCGACTGAAGTTCTTAGTAACTCGAGCTAATAATTCTGTGTACTTCAGTTCACATCCATGACCAAGGAAGCACGTTTAATCGTGGTCATCTAAACTTCTTTGCCGTCGGCAGCTAAACCATCTCTTCCGCCACCTCCATACAACCATCATCGACCAAACCACGTTAATGTCGACGCTACCACCACAATCACAATTTTAGAGACATGCTACCTTCATGAGCAATGTAAGAATGTGATGCAGCGGATATTAGAGAAACTAGAGAAAAGAGAAGCGTTGTTCAGACTTCAAATATTCCTAGGAATTTCGACTATGAACGTTGATTAATATCTAGACTTCGGTTTCCCAACTTTAGATAAAAATCGATTAAACTTGAACAAAGTTTGATAAAGAAGATATATATTCCAAAAAAATTTGCCCTAAACAATTTATGATGGACTCTTTTATAGACTTGGGGAAAAACCCTAACTTGCTAGTCAAGAAAGGATGAAAAAACCCCCTAAACCGACTCAGACCCTAATTTGCTATTTTTGGCAAATTTTGGTCGACCTAAAATAATGAAAGTACTCATAAAATAAAACAATTCGCCTCAAACGGCAGCCCAAACAGACTCCTAACGAAAGAGTTATTAACAAAATAAAAACTTTCCTAAAATAGCAAAAACGTATGTTTGATGCCCTAAACGATGGAATTTGGCTAAATTCTGAAGACCAAGACAATCAAAGATTCCCTTGTCCTGTTCTTTGGCTTGTTTCCCATCGAAATGGACCCCTAAGGATCTAAATTACGACACTTGGATTTTTAGCCTCCAAATAGGCTATAGCCTGCTCATCTGCATCAGAATGGTTCTTAAAACCATTTGCTTTCTTTTTTATTGCTATAAGAAATAAGATACGACGTCTTTATAACTCATGCAAAAATGAGTGGAGTAAGTGGTGACACGTCCTTTAGTTACCAGTGGACTTCACCAGCTTGGAATAGAAAAACCTCTAACTCTTCACGTTATTTAACAAGGAATAAAGATTCTATATTTCACCACTTCATTTACTGTCGTGAGTGCTTTAGCAGTGAGAGAGAGACAGTTCTTTATTCGGTTGACCTTTTCACTAGGAGAAGCTTGAGTGCACACATTTATGAACAACAAAACAGCCCAATTTAAGCTCCATATTTATTTGCTTCCATGAGTAATTCGAGTGGTCCTGATAAGAGCTTTTGATATATAAAAATACTAGGCCAATCACGTTTTGTCATTGTGGTTGCTGATACATAGAAATACCAGGCCAAACCCATTACATAATTATGGTTGCTAATACATGAAAATATCAGGCCAACCCCATTTCATCATTGTGGTTGCTGATATATGGAAATATCAGGCCAACCTGGCTGCTGATACATGGAAATACCAGGCCAGCATAGTAAGTGCTGCTAATATATAGAAATACCAGGCCAACATAATAAGTGTTGCTGATATATAGAAATACCAGGCCAGCATATTTGATCATCGTGGTTGCTGATACATGGAAATACCAGGCCAACCACATTTCGTCATTGTCGTCGCAAACACCATTAAGTCTCACATTTTGTTGTTTATTCGCTGGAGATCGAATTCACTTGTACTTTCTACAAAAGCACTAAAATAGTATTAGTAACTAAAATATTGTATCCTAGCTACTATAAATATGGGTATAAAATGTAGCATTTACATGCTTATCAACACCCCCACACTTATATTTTGCTAGTCCTCGAGCAAAACAGAGATATTATGCAATTGATTTTTTATTTTATTTTTTATTTTTTTAAGAAAAGTGAAAATTTCCAAAAATATGGATAATTACCCACTCCCCCACACTTAAACATTACATTGTCCTCAATGTAATTGAGTCATCCAACGTAGAAATTAAGATGGGAAATGCAAAAATAAACAAGAAAGTAAAATAAAATAAGATATAGAGTAGAGGGAACAAATCTGATAGGTTGACTCCCATGAAGCGAAAGTTATATGTTTCCCTACTTTCCAGTAGCACGTTCTCAAACAATGTGGAGTTGGTACCCCAAGGTAAGCTGCGAATCATATATATAAATCCTGGAGAGTTGGGGATCAACCCAACTAATATGATTAGTCATAAACATGAAACTGCCGTAAGAAATATTAGTACCCAGAGAGATAAAGTTGAATTCAATCTTATTTAAAACATAATTCGAACCTTGAATATGAAGTAAATCAGGTTCGCAGATAATTAGTAAAGATTGTTTAAAGAATTGAACAGTTTTTGTACTCCCTAAATCAGGTTCTAAGTCAGCGGAAATAACTTCCACGGCTGATATTGGTTCAACTTCAGCTAAGTTGGGCACACAAACATATGTTGGTTCAAATTCACTCGTCGAACAAGGCCTCATTGGAGCAATAGTATCACGACTCATAGACCCATTATCATCTAAAACGGTTTCATTATCAATATCATCAAGACAAAAAAATTCAGAACTTAATGGCTCAAAGGTCATGGTCGGAGCTTTCTCCACTGATTGAACTAGTCGATACTCGGACAAAACTAGAGGTTCTAGTCTGGGCTTCCAATTATTAGTGTCTAGCAGCGGTGTGGAGTCTAAATGTGCATTGACTTCACAAATAACCCTATGATCATCCAAATCATATTCAAAATGAGCAAAGCAAGCCTTTAATGGATCTTCCAAGTGGCTCTTGCAAAATCCTTTCGAGTGCATAATCTCGTTTCGCCCACGACACTTCAGGCTAAGGTACCTACAAAAAAAATCAAATATAATGCGTAAAAAGAACCAAAAGAAATCTAAAAGAAAAATAAAATAAAATTATGTATAAAAAGATATCAATCAGAGAGTATTTTGCAACCACTCCCCGGCGACGGCATCAAAAACTTGATAGGTTTGGAAACCTACAATAATATATTGCAAGTGCACAGCGTCTAACTAGTAGACAATGACAAGTACAGGTCGTTCCCACGAGGAGTGTGCAAATACTACTACTGGCTAATACCTAAAATCAAATAACTAAATTCACAATGTTTTAACGGTTTTCAAGAATTCATAATAAAGTGAAATAACAAATAATTTTAACGATAAACAGAATGATAGAAGGTTGTTAGGATTTTCGATTTCCACCAATTAATTATGCAAACTCTACTAATCTTTAAAAACCTATTACATGCATTTTCAAATATTGTTTCTCCGTTATAATTTTCTTCGCTTCATGGGTAGTGATTCTAAAGCATTACTTATCAATCCTAAAGCATACCACGTAGAGCATAAGTAATCAAGAAAATCACATAAGCAATAAAATACCAAGCTATATGAATAAAAACTACTAATCAATCAAATCATTATTAAGCATATAAATGCAGAGTTTTCATAATAAAATTGGTTTCTACCTAGACCCTAACATGGTTCTAGTTAGGCATGATTTTCTAAAAATTCATAAACATACTCAAATCAAAACTAGATAAGCAAGAGCGAATGATGGGAGAAGTTAATCTTCAAAACCTACTCCCAGCTTACGGCTGTGTAGCTGCTCTCTTCTCGTCTCCCACAACGGCCTCCCTTTTCTGTCTGTCTACAAGATGTTTATATCCTAGTAATGCGAGAACTTCCAATCGGGACCTAGGGGATCATTTGCAAGGACCTGTCCAAATCCAGCACCCATGTCCAAACCCGGATCCAGCTCACCAATACAATTTTTATTGCCTATCTGTCTGTTTAACCACCATCCACTTTCATTCCTAGTTCAGGTCACATCAACAGGCTCCATTCTTTCCAGCCTCCAATGGGTTTCATCTTCATTATCCTTCGATTAAAAGGGGTATAGAACCTACACCTCCATTTTCTCCAACTGTAGCTCCACTTCTTAATCTTTGTCTTGTAAACCTCTACGTGTAACGATCACCAACAGCTCAACCACCTCCAAAAAACTAACCCAGAACTTCTCATATAGATATAGAAAATGTCAGACCCTGAAACTCATGACAACACCCAGTCTTCACCATCTGCATCGTGCTTGCACCATGTCTTCTGCATGTTAACTTCTTAATCTCAACACCAACGAATCCATCGCCACATCAATTTTCTCCATCTCCATCTTCTCTCGAATTCAACCATGGAAACCATGGCAGTACATCACCACCAGCGCCTTTATTGTTCTCCCTGAATTCCAGTTCAACTCCAACTGCAAAACATCACCGGCTATTAACCATCCAACTATCGCCATCGATCACCAGTAACACCAACACTACATTCACAGTTGTGCATTTCTTAAGTAACCCATCATTCTTCCCTGTGTGTTACTTTCATGGCACAAATTCAAGTCAAATACCGACTGAAGTTCTTAGTAACTCGAGCTAATAATTCTGT
Organism: Papaver somniferum; assembly: GCF_003573695.1. Taxonomy (NCBI): domain Eukaryota; kingdom Viridiplantae; phylum Streptophyta; class Magnoliopsida; order Ranunculales; family Papaveraceae; genus Papaver; species Papaver somniferum. Next base: position 16,380,171 of record NC_039368.1, read on the forward strand.
GTACTTCAGTTCACATCCATGACCAAGGAAGCACGTTTAATCGTGGTCATCTAAACTTCTTTGCCGTCGGCAGCTAAACCATCTCTTCCGCCACCTCCATACAACCATCATCGACCAAACCACGTTAATGTCGATGCTACCACCACAATCACAATTTTAGAGAGATGCTACCTTCATGAGCAATGTAAGAATGTGATGCAGCGGATATTAGAGAAACTAGAGAAAAGATAAGCGTTGTTCAGACTTCAAATATTCCTAGGAATTTCGACTATGAACGTTGATTAATATCTAGACTTCGGTTTCCCAACTTTAGATAAAAATCGATTAAACTTGAACAAAGTTTGATAAAGAAGATATATATTCCAAAAAAAAAAGTTGCCCTAAACAATTTATGATGGACTCTTTTATAGACTTGGGGAAAAACCCTAACTTGCTAGTCAAGAAAGGATGAAAAAACTCCCTAAACCGACTCAGACCCTAATTTGCTATTTTTGGCAAATTTTGGTCGACCTAAAATAATGAAAGTACTCATAAAATAAAACAATTCGCCTCAAACGGCGGCCCAAACAGACTCCTAACGAAAGAGTTATTAACAAAATAAAAACTTTCCTAAAATAGCAAAAACGTATGTTTGATGCCCTAAACGATGGAATTTGGCTAAATTCTGAAGACCAAGGCAATCAAAGATTCCCTTGTCCTGTTCTTTGGCTTGTTTCCCATCGAAATGGACCCCTAAGGATCTAAATTACGACACTTGGATTTTTAGCCTCCAAATAGGCTATAGCCTGCTCATCTGCATCAGAATGGTTCTTAAAACCATTTGCTTTCTTTTTTATTGCTATAAGAAATAAGATACGGCGTCTTTATAACTCATGCAAAAATGAGTGGAGTAAGTGGTGACACGTCCTTTAGTTACCAGTGGACTTCACCAGCTTGGAATAGAAAAACCTCTAACTCTTCACATTATTTAACAAGGAATAATGATTCTATATTTCACCACTTCATTTACTGTCGTGAGTGCTTTAGCAGTGAGAGAGAGACAATTCTTTATTCGGTTGACCTTTTTACTAGGAGAAGCTTGAGTGCACACATTTATGAACAACAAAACAGCCCAATTTAAGCTCCATATTTATTTGCTGCCATGAGTAATTCGAGTGGTCCTAATAAGAGCTTTTGATATATAAAAATACTAGGCCAATCACGTTTTGTCATTGTGGTTTCTGATACATAGAAATACCAGGCCAAACCCATTACATAATTATGGTTGCTAATACATGAAAATATCAGGCCAACCCCATTTCATCATTGTGGTTGCTGATATATGGAAATATCAGGCCAACCTGGCTGCTGATACATGGAAATACCAGGCCAGCATAGTAAGTGCTGCTAATATATAGAAATACCAGGCCAACATAATAAGTGTTGCTGATATATAGAAATACCAGGCCAGCATATTTGATCATCGTGGTTGCTGATACATGGAAATACCAGGCCAACCACATTTCGTCATTGTCGTCGCAAACACCATTAAGTCTCACATTTT
>NC_039368.1:16381723-16386957 GCF_003573695.1 Papaver somniferum
TTGACAATGTTTTAACGGTTTTCAAGAATTCATAATAAAGTGAAATAACAAATAATTTTAACGATAAACAGAATGATAGAAGGTTGTTAGGATTTTCGATTTCCACCAATTAATTATGCAAACTCTACTAATCTTTAAAAACCTATTACATGCATTTTCAAATATTGTTTCTCCGTTGTAATTTTCTTCGCTTCATGGGTAGTGATTCTAAAGCATTACTTATCAATCCTAAAGCATACCACGTCAACGGATTTAACCGAAGCACGAAATATCAATTGAAGAGCATAAGTAATCAAGAAAATCACATAAGCAATAAAATACCAAGCTATATGAATAAAAACTACTAATCAATCAAATCATTATTAAGCATATAAATGCAGAGTTTTCATAATAAAATTGGTTTCTACCTAGACCCTAACATGGTTCTAGTTAGACATGATTTTCTAAAAATTCATAAACATACTCAAATCAAAACTAGATAAGCAAGAGCGAATGATGGGAGAAGTTAATCTTCAAAACCTACTCCCAGCTTACGGCTGTGTAGCCGCTCTCTTCTCGTCTCCCAAAACGGCCTCCCTTTTCTGCCTGTCTACAAGATGTTTATATCCTAGTAATGCGAGAACTTCCAATCGGGACCTAGGGGATCATTTGCAAGGCCCTGTCCAAATCCAGCACCCATGTCCAAACCCGGATCCAGCTCACCAATACAATTTTTATTGCCTATCTGTCTGTTTAACCACCATCCACTTTCATTCCAAGTTCAGGTCACATCAACAGGCTCCATTCTTTCCAGCCTCCGATGGGTTTCATCTTCATTATCCTTCGATTAAAAGGGGTATAGAACCTACACCTCCATTTGCTCCAACTGTAGCTCCACTTCTTAATCTTTGTCTTGTAAACCTCTACGTGTAACGATCACCAACAGCTCAACCACCTCCAACAAACTAACCCAGAACTTCTCATATAGATATAGAAAATGTCAGACCCTGAAACTCATGACAACACCCAGTCTTCACCATCTGCATCGTGCTTGCACCATGTCTTCTGCATGTTAACTTCTTAATCTCAACACCAACGAATCCATCGCCACATCAATTTTCTCCATCTCCATCTTCTCTCGAATTCAACCATGGAAACCATGGCAGTACATCACCACCAGCGCCTTTATTGTTCTCCCTGAATTCCAGTTCAACTCCAACTGCAAAACATCATCGGCTATTAACCATCCAACTATCGCCATCGATCACCAGTAACACCAACACTACATTCACAGTTGTGCATTTCTTAAGTAACCCATCATTCTTCCCTGTGTGTTACTTTCACGGCACAAATTCAAGTCAAATACCGACTGAAGTTCTTAGTAACTCGAGCTAATAATTCTGTGTACTTCAGTTCACATCCATGACCAAGGAAGCACGTTTAATCGTGGTCATCTAAACTTCTTTGCCGTCGGCAGCTAAACCATCTCTTCCGCCACCTCCATACAACCATCATCGACCAAACCACGTTAATGTCGACGCTACCACCACAATCACAATTTTAGAGAGATGCTACCTTCATGAGAAATGTAAGAATGTGAAGCAGCGGATATTAGAGAAACTAGAGAAAAGAGAAGCGTTGTTCAGACTTCAAATATTCCTAGGAATTTTGACTATGAACGTTGATTAATATCTAGACTTCGGTTTCCCAACTTTAGATAAAAATCGATTAAACTTGAACAAAGTTTGATAAAGAAGATATATATTCCAAAAAAAAAAGTTTCCCTAAACAATTTATGATGGACTCTTTTATAGACTTGGGGAAAAACCCTAACTTGCTAGTCAAGAAAGGATGAAAAAAACCCCTAAACCGACTCAGACCCTAATTTGCTATTTTTGGAAAATTTTGGTCGACCTAAAATAATGAAAGTACTCATAAAATAAAACAATTCGCCTCAAACGGCGGCCCAAACAGACTCCTAACGAAAGAGTTATTAACAAAATAAAAACTTTCCTAAAATAGCAAAAACGTATGTTTGATGCCCTAAACGATGGAATTTGGCTAAATTCTGAAGACCAAGGCAATCAAAGATTCCCTTGTCCTGTTCTTTGGCTTGTTTCCCATCGAAATGGACCCCTAAGGATCTAAATTACGACACTTGGATTTTTAGCCTCCAAATAGGCTATAGCCTGCTCATCTGCATCAGAATGGTTCTTAAAACCATTTGCTTTCTTTTTTATTGCTATAAGAAATAAGATAAGGCGTCTTTATAACTCATGCAAAAATGAGTGGAGTAAGTGGTGACACGTCCTTTAGTTACCAGTGGACTTCACCAGCTTGGAATAGAAAAACCTCTAACTCTTCACGTTATTTAACAAGGAATAAAGATTCTATATTTCACCACTTCATTTACTGTCGTGAGTGCTTTAGCAGTGAGAGAGAGACAGTTCTTTATTCGGTTGACCTTTTCACTAGGAGAAGCTTGAGTGCACACATTTATGAACAACAAAACAGCCCAATTTAAGCTCCATATTTATTTGCTTCCATGAGTAATTCGAGTGGTCCTGATAAGAGCTTTTGATATATAAAAATACTAGGCCAATCACGTTTTGTCATTGTGGTTGCTGATACATAGAAATACCAGGCCAAACCCATTACATAATTATGGTTGCTAATACATGAAAATATCAGGCCAACCCCATTTCATCATTGTGGTTGCTGATATATGGAAATATCAGGCCAACCTGGCTGCTGATACATGGAAATACCAGGCCAGCATAGTAAGTGCTGCTAATATATAGAAATACCATGCCAACATAATAAGTGTTGCTGATATATAGAAATACCAGGCCAGCATATTTGATCATCGTGGTTGCTGATACATGGAAATACCAGGCCAACCACATTTCGTCATTGTCGTCGCAAACACCATTAAGTCTCACATTTTGTTGTTTATTCGCTGGAGATCGAATTCACTTGTACTTTCTACAAAAGCACTAAAATAGTATTAGTAACTAAAATATTGTATCCTAGCTACTATAAATATGGGTATAAATTGTAGCATTTACATGCTTATCAACACCCCCACACTTATATTTTGCTAGTCCTCGAGAAAAACAGAGATATTATGCAATTGATTTTTTATTTTATTTTTTATTTTTTTAAGAAAAGTGAAAATTTCCAAAAATATGGATAATTACCCACTCCCCCACACTTAAACATTACATTGTCCTCAATGTAATTGAGTCATCCAACGTAGAAATTAAGATGGGAAATGCAAAAATAAACAAGAAAGTAAAATAAAATAAGATATAGAGTAGAGGGAACAAATCTGATAGGTTGACTCCCATGAAGCGAAAGTTATATGTTTCCCTACTTTCCAGTAGCACGTTCTCAAACAATGTGGAGTTGGTACCCCAAGGTAAGCTGCGAATCATATATATAAAGCCTGGAGAGTTGGGGATCAACCCAACTAATATGATTAGTCATAAACATGAACCTGCAGTAAGAAATATTAGTACCCAGAGAGATAAAGTTGAATTCAATCTTATTTAAAACATAATTCGAACCTTGAATATGAAGTAAATCAGGTTCGCAGATAATTAGTAAAGATTGTTTAAAGAATTGAACAGTTTTTGTACTCCCTAAATCAGGTTCTAAGTCAGCGGAAATAACTTCCACGGCTGATATTGGTTCAACTTCAGCTAAGTTGGGCACACAAACATATGTTGGTTCAAATTCACTCGTCGAACAAGGCCTCATTGGATCAATAGTATCACGACTCATAGACCCATTATCATCTAAAACGGTTTCATTATCAATATCATCAAGACAAAAAAATTCAGAACTTAATGGCTCAAAGGTCATGGTCGGAGCTTTCTCCACTGATTGAACTAGTCGATACTCGGACAAAACTAGAGGTTCTAGTCTGGGCTTCCAATTATTAGTGTCTAGCAGCGGTGTGGAGTCTAAATGTGCATTGACTTCACAAATAACCCTATGATCATCCAAATCATATCCAAAATGAGCAAAGCAAGCCTCTAATGGATCTTCCAAGTGGCTCTTGCAAAATCCTTTCGAGTGCATAATCTCGTTTCTCCCACGACACTTCAGGCTAAGGTACCTACAAAAAAAATCAAATATAATGCGTAAAAAGAACCAAAATAAATCTAAAAGAAAAACAAAATAAAATTATGTATAAAAAGATATCAATCAGAGAGTATTTTGCAACCACTCCTCGGCGACGGCGTCAAAAACTTGATAGGTTTGGAAACCTACAATAATATACTGCAAGTGCACAGCGTCTAACTAGTAGACAATGACAAGTACAGGTCGTTCCCACGAGGAGTGTGCAAATACTACTACTGGATAATACCTAAAATCAAATAACTAAATTGACAATGTTTTAACGGTTTTCAAGAATTCATAATAAAGTGAAATAACAAATAATTTTAACGATAAACAGAATGATAGAAGGTTGTTAGGATTTTCGATTTCCACCAATTAATTATGCAAACTCTACTAATCTTTAAAAACCTATTACATGCATTTTCAAATATTGTTTCTCCGTTGTAATTTTCTTCGCTTCATGGGTAGTGATTCTAAAGCATTACTTATCAATCCTAAAGCATACCACGTCAACGGATTTAACCGAAGCACGAAATATCAATTGAAGAGCATAAGTAATCAAGAAAATCACATAAGCAATAAAATACCAAGCTATATGAATAAAAACTACTAATCAATCAAATCATTATTAAGCATATAAATGCAGAGTTTTCATAATAAAATTGGTTTCTACCTAGACCCTAACATGGTTCTAGTTAGACATGATTTTCTAAAAATTCATAAACATACTCAAATCAAAACTAGATAAGCAAGAGCGAATGATGGGAGAAGTTAATCTTCAAAACCTACTCCCAGCTTACGGCTGTGTAGCCGCTCTCTTCTCGTCTCCCAAAACGGCCTCCCTTTTCTGCATGTCTACAAGATGTTTATATCCTAGTAATGCGAGAACTTCCAATCGGGACCTAGGGGATCATTTGCAAGGCCCTGTCCAAATCCAGCACCCATGTCCAAACCCGGATCCAGCTCACCAATACAATTTTTATTGCCTATCTGTCTGTTTAACCACCATCCACTTTCATTCCAAGTTCAGGTCACATCAACAGGCTCCATTCTTTCCAGCCTCCAATGGGTTTCATCTTCATTATCCTTCGATTAAAAGGGGTATAGAACCTACACCTCCATTTGCT
>NC_039368.1:16386967-16412082 GCF_003573695.1 Papaver somniferum
CGTCTTTATAACTCATGCAAAAATGAGTGGAGTAAGTGGTGACACGTCCTTTAGTTACCAGTGGACTTCACCAGCTTGGAATAGAAAAACCTCTAACTCTTCACGTTATTTAACAAGGAATAAAGATTCTATATTTCACCACTTCATTTACTGTCGTGAGTGCTTTAGCAGTGAGAGAGAGACAGTTCTTTATTCGGTTGACCTTTTCACTAGGAGAAGCTTGAGTGCACACATTTATGAACAACAAAACAGCCCAATTTAAGCTCCATATTTATTTGCTTCCATGAGTAATTCGAGTGGTCCTGATAAGAGCTTTTGATATATAAAAATACTAGGCCAATCACGTTTTGTCATTGTGGTTGCTGATACATAGAAATACCAGGCCAAACCCATTACATAATTATGGTTGCTAATACATGAAAATATCAGGCCAACCCCATTTCATCATTGTGGTTGCTGATATATGGAAATATCAGGCCAACCTGGCTGCTGATACATGGAAATACCAGGCCAGCATAGTAAGTGCTGCTAATATATAGAAATACCATGCCAACATAATAAGTGTTGCTGATATATAGAAATACCAGGCCAGCATATTTGATCATCGTGGTTGCTGATACATGGAAATACCAGGCCAACCACATTTCGTCATTGTCGTCGCAAACACCATTAAGTCTCACATTTTGTTGTTTATTCGCTGGAGATCGAATTCACTTGTACTTTCTACAAAAGCACTAAAATAGTATTAGTAACTAAAATATTGTATCCTAGCTACTATAAATATGGGTATAAATTGTAGCATTTACATGCTTATCAACACCCCCACACTTATATTTTGCTAGTCCTCGAGAAAAACAGAGATATTATGCAATTGATTTTTTATTTTATTTTTTATTTTTTTAAGAAAAGTGAAAATTTCCAAAAATATGGATAATTACCCACTCCCCCACACTTAAACATTACATTGTCCTCAATGTAATTGAGTCATCCAACGTAGAAATTAAGATGGGAAATGCAAAAATAAACAAGAAAGTAAAATAAAATAAGATATAGAGTAGAGGGAACAAATCTGATAGGTTGACTCCCATGAAGCGAAAGTTATATGTTTCCCTACTTTCCAGTAGCACGTTCTCAAACAATGTGGAGTTGGTACCCCAAGGTAAGCTGCGAATCATATATATAAAGCCTGGAGAGTTGGGGATCAACCCAACTAATATGATTAGTCATAAACATGAACCTGCAGTAAGAAATATTAGTACCCAGAGAGATAAAGTTGAATTCAATCTTATTTAAAACATAATTCGAACCTTGAATATGAAGTAAATCAGGTTCGCAGATAATTAGTAAAGATTGTTTAAAGAATTGAACAGTTTTTGTACTCCCTAAATCAGGTTCTAAGTCAGCGGAAATAACTTCCACGGCTGATATTGGTTCAACTTCAGCTAAGTTGGGCACACAAACATATGTTGGTTCAAATTCACTCGTCGAACAAGGCCTCATTGGATCAATAGTATCACGACTCATAGACCCATTATCATCTAAAACGGTTTCATTATCAATATCATCAAGACAAAAAAATTCAGAACTTAATGGCTCAAAGGTCATGGTCGGAGCTTTCTCCACTGATTGAACTAGTCGATACTCGGACAAAACTAGAGGTTCTAGTCTGGGCTTCCAATTATTAGTGTCTAGCAGCGGTGTGGAGTCTAAATGTGCATTGACTTCACAAATAACCCTATGATCATCCAAATCATATCCAAAATGAGCAAAGCAAGCCTCTAATGGATCTTCCAAGTGGCTCTTGCAAAATCCTTTCGAGTGCATAATCTCGTTTCTCCCACGACACTTCAGGCTAAGGTACCTACAAAAAAAATCAAATATAATGCGTAAAAAGAACCAAAATAAATCTAAAAGAAAAACAAAATAAAATTATGTATAAAAAGATATCAATCAGAGAGTATTTTGCAACCACTCCTCGGCGACGGCGTCAAAAACTTGATAGGTTTGGAAACCTACAATAATATACTGCAAGTGCACAGCGTCTAACTAGTAGACAATGACAAGTACAGGTCGTTCCCACGAGGAGTGTGCAAATACTACTACTGGATAATACCTAAAATCAAATAACTAAATTGACAATGTTTTAACGGTTTTCAAGAATTCATAATAAAGTGAAATAACAAATAATTTTAACGATAAACAGAATGATAGAAGGTTGTTAGGATTTTCGATTTCCACCAATTAATTATGCAAACTCTACTAATCTTTAAAAACCTATTACATGCATTTTCAAATATTGTTTCTCCGTTGTAATTTTCTTCGCTTCATGGGTAGTGATTCTAAAGCATTACTTATCAATCCTAAAGCATACCACGTCAACGGATTTAACCGAAGCACGAAATATCAATTGAAGAGCATAAGTAATCAAGAAAATCACATAAGCAATAAAATACCAAGCTATATGAATAAAAACTACTAATCAATCAAATCATTATTAAGCATATAAATGCAGAGTTTTCATAATAAAATTGGTTTCTACCTAGACCCTAACATGGTTCTAGTTAGACATGATTTTCTAAAAATTCATAAACATACTCAAATCAAAACTAGATAAGCAAGAGCGAATGATGGGAGAAGTTAATCTTCAAAACCTACTCCCAGCTTACGGCTGTGTAGCCGCTCTCTTCTCGTCTCCCAAAACGGCCTCCCTTTTCTGCATGTCTACAAGATGTTTATATCCTAGTAATGCGAGAACTTCCAATCGGGACCTAGGGGATCATTTGCAAGGCCCTGTCCAAATCCAGCACCCATGTCCAAACCCGGATCCAGCTCACCAATACAATTTTTATTGCCTATCTGTCTGTTTAACCACCATCCACTTTCATTCCAAGTTCAGGTCACATCAACAGGCTCCATTCTTTCCAGCCTCCAATGGGTTTCATCTTCATTATCCTTCGATTAAAAGGGGTATAGAACCTACACCTCCATTTGCTGCAACTGTAGCTCCACTTCTTAATCTTTGTCTTGTAAACCTCTACGTGTAACGATCACCAACAGCTCAACCACCTCCAACAAACTAACCCAGAACTTCTCATATAGATATAGAAAATGTCAGACCCTGAAACTCATGACAACACCCAGTCTTCACCATCTGCATCGTGCTTGCACCATGTCTTCTGCATGTTAACTTCTTAATCTCAACACCAACGAATCCATCGCCACATCAATTTTCTCCATCTCCATCTTCTCTCGAATTCAACCATGGAAACCATGGCAGTACATCACCACCAGCGCCTTTATTGTTCTCCCTGAATTCCAGTTCAACTCCAACTGCAAAACATCATCGGCTATTAACCATCCAACTATCTCCATCGATCACCAGTAACACCAACACTACATTCACAGTTGTGCATTTCTTAAGTAACCCATCATTCTTCCCTGTGTGTTACTTTCACGGCACAAATTCAAGTCAAATACCGACTGAAGTTCTTAGTAACTCGAGCTAATAATTCTGTGTACTTCAGTTCACATCCATGACCAAGGAAGCACGTTTAATCGTGGTCATCTAAACTTCTTTGCCGTCGGCAACTAAACCATCTCTTCCGCCACCTCCATACAACCATCATCGACCAAACCACGTTAATGTCGACGCTACCACCACAATCACAATTTTAGAGAGATGCTACCTTCATGAGAAATGTAAGAATGTGATGCAGCGGATATTAGAGAAACTAGAGAAAAGAGAAGCGTTGTTCAGACTTCAAATATTCCTAGGAATTTTGACTATGAACGTTGATTAATATCTAGACTTCGGTTTCCCAACTTTAGATAAAAATCGATTAAACTTGAACAAAGTTTGATAAAGAAGATATATATTCCAAAAAAAAAGTTGCCCTAAACAATTTATGATGGACTCTTTTATAGACTTGGGGAAAAACCCTAACTTGCTAGTCAAGAAAGGATGAAAAAAACCCCTAAACCGACTCAGACCCTAATTTGCTATTTTTGGCAAATTTTGGTCGACCTAAAATAATGAAAGTACTCATAAAATAAAACAATTCGCCTCAAACGGCGGCCCAAACAGACTCCTAACGAAAGAGTTATTAACAAAATAAAAACTTTCCTAAAATAGCAAAAACGTATGTTTGATGCCCTAAACGATGGAATTTGGCTAAATTCTGAAGACCAAGGCAATCAAAGATTCCCTTGTCCTGTTCTTTGGCTTGTTTCCCATCGAAATGGACCCCTAAGGATCTAAATTACGACACTTGGATTTTTAGCCTCCAAATAGGCTATAGCCTGCTCATCTGCATCAGAATGGTTCTTAAAACCATTTGCTTTCTTTTTTATTGCTATAAGAAATAAGATATGGCGTCTTTATAACTCATGCAAAAATGAGTGGAGTAAGTGGTGACACGTCCTTTAGTTACCAGTGGACTTCACCAGCTTGGAATAGAAAAACCTCTAACTCTTCACGTTATTTAACAAGGAATAAAGATTCTATATTTCACCACTTCATTTACTGTCGTGAGTGCTTTAGCAGTGAGAGAGAGACAGTTCTTTATTCGGTTGACCTTTTCACTAGGAGAAGCTTGAGTGCACACATTTATGAACAACAAAACAGCCCAATTTAAGCTCCATATTTATTTGCTGCCATGAGTAATTCGAGTGGTCCTGATAAGAGCTTTTGATATATAAAAATACTAGGCCAATCACGTTTTGTCATTGTGGTTGCTGATACATAGAAATACCAGGCCAAACCCATTACATAATTATGGTTGCTAATACATGAAAATATCAGGCCAACCCCATTTCATCATTGTGGTTGCTGATATATGGAAATATCAGGCCAACCTGGCTGCTGATACATGGAAATACCAGGCCAGCATAGTAAGTGCTGCTAATATATAGAAATACCAGGCCAACATAATAAGTGTTGCTGATATATAGAAATACCAGGCCAGCATATTTGATCATCGTGGTTGCTGATACATGGAAATACCAGGCCAACCACATTTCGTCATTGTCGTCGCAAACACCATTAAGTCTCACATTTTGTTGTTTATTCGCTGGATGATCGAATTCACTTGTACTTTCTACAAAAGCTAAAATAGTATTAGTAACTAAAATATTGTATCCTAGCTACTATAAATATGGGTATAAAATGTAGCATTTACATGCTTATCAACACCCCCACACTTATATTTTGCTAGTCCTCGAGCAAAACAGAGATATTATGCAATTGATTTTTTATTTTTTTAAGAAAAGTGAAAATTTCCAAAAATATGGATAATTACCCACTCCCCCACACTTAAACATTACATTGTCCTCAATGTAATTGAGTCATCCAACGTAGAAATTAAGATGGGAAATGCAAAAATAAACAAGAAAGTAAAATAAAATAAGATATAGAGTAGAGGGAACAAATCTGATAGGTTGACTCCCATGAAGCGAAAGTTATATGTTTCCCTACTTTCCAGTAGCACGTTCTCAAACAATGTGGAGTTGGTACCCCAAGGTAAGATGCGAATCATATATATAAAGCCCAACTAATATGATTAGTCATAAACATGAACCTGCAGTAAGAAATATTAGTACCCAGAGAGATAAAGTTGAATTCAATCTTATTTAAAACATAATTCGAACCTTGAATATGAAGTAAATCAGGTTCGCAGATAATTAGTAAAGATTGTTTAAAGAATTGAACAGTTTTTGTACTCCCTAAATCAGGTTCTAAGTCATCGGAAATAACTTCCACGGCTGATATTGGTTCAACTTCAGCTAAGTTGGGCACACAAACATATGTTGGTTCAAATTCACTCGTCGAACAAGGCCTCATTGGATCAATAGTATCACGACTCATAGACCCATTATCATCTAAAACGGTTTCATTATCAATATCATCAAGACAAAAAAAATTCAGAACTTAATGGCTCAAAGGTCATGGTCGGAGCTTTCTCCACTGATTGAACTAGTCGATACTCGGAAAAAACTAGAGGTTCTAGTCTGGGCTTCCAATTATTAGTGTCTAGCAGCGGTGTGGAGTCTAAATGTGCATTGACTTCACAAATAACCCTATGATCATCCAAATCATATCCAAAATGAGCAAAGCAAGCCTCTAATGGATCTTCCAAGTGGCTCTTGCAAAATCCTTTCGAGTGCATAATCTCGTTTCTCCCACGACACTTCAGGCTAAGGTACCTACAAAAAAAATCAAATATAATGTGTAAAAAGAACCAAAATAAATCTAAAAGAAAAACAAAATAAAATTATGTATAAAAAGATATCAATCAGAGAGTATTTTGCAACCACTCCCCAGCGATGGCGTCAAAAACTTGATAGGTTTGGAAACCTACAATAATATACTGCAAGTGCACAGCGTCTAACTAGTAGACAATGACAAGTACAGGTCGTTCCCACGAGGAGTGTGCAAATACTAATACTGTCTAATACCTAAAATCAAATAACTAAATTGACAATGTTTTAACGGTTTTCAAGAATTCATAATAAAGTGAAATAACAAATAATTTTAACGATAAACAGAATGATAGAAGGTTGTTAGGATTTTCGATTTCCACCAATTAATTATGCAAACTCTACTAATCTTTAAAAACCTATTACATGCATTTTCAAATATTGTTTCTCCGTTATAATTTTCTTCGCTTCATGGGTAGTGATTCTAAAGCATTACTTATCAATCCTAAAGCATACCACGTAGAGCATAAGTAATCAAGAAAATCACATAAGCAATAAAATACCAAGCTATATGAATAAAAACTACTAATCAATCAAATCATTATTAAGCATATAAATGCAGAGTTTTCATAATAAAATTGGTTTCTACCTAGACCCTAACATGGTTCTAGTTAGGCATGATTTTCTAAAAATTCATAAACATACTCAAATCAAAACTAGATAAGCAAGAGCGAATGATGGGAGAAGTTAATCTTCAAAACCTACTCCCAGCTTACGGCTGTGTAGCTGCTCTCTTCTCGTCTCCCACAACGGCCTCCCTTTTCTGTCTGTCTACAAGATGTTTATATCCTAGTAATGCGAGAACTTCCAATCGGGACCTAGGGGATCATTTGCAAGGACCTGTCCAAATCCAGCACCCATGTCCAAACCCGGATCCAGCTCACCAATACAATTTTTATTGCCTATCTGTCTGTTTAACCACCATCCACTTTCATTCCTAGTTCAGGTCACATCAACAGGCTCCATTCTTTCCAGCCTCCAATGGGTTTCATCTTCATTATCCTTCGATTAAAAGGGGTATAGAACCTACACCTCCATTTTCTCCAACTGTAGCTCCACTTCTTAATCTTTGTCTTGTAAACCTCTACGTGTAACGATCACCAACAGCTCAACCACCTCCAAAAAACTAACCCAGAACTTCTCATATAGATATAGAAAATGTCAGACCCTGAAACTCATGACAACACCCAGTCTTCACCATCTGCATCGTGCTTGCACCATGTCTTCTGCATGTTAACTTCTTAATCTCAACACCAACGAATCCATCGCCACATCAATTTTCTCCATCTCCATCTTCTCTCGAATTCAACCATGGAAACCATGGCAGTACATCACCACCAGCGCCTTTATTGTTCTCCCTGAATTCCAGTTCAACTCCAACTGCAAAACATCACCGGCTATTAACCATCCAACTATCGCCATCGATCACCAGTAACACCAACACTACATTCACAGTTGTGCATTTCTTAAGTAACCCATCATTCTTCCCTGTGTGTTACTTTCATGGCACAAATTCAAGTCAAATACCGACTGAAGTTCTTAGTAACTCGAGCTAATAATTCTGTGTACTTCAGTTCACATCCATGACCAAGGAAGCACGTTTAATCGTGGTCATCTAAACTTCTTTGCCGTCGGCAGCTAAACCATCTCTTCCGCCACCTCCATACAACCATCATCGACCAAACCACGTTAATGTCGATGCTACCACCACAATCACAATTTTAGAGAGATGCTACCTTCATGAGCAATGTAAGAATGTGATGCAGCGGATATTAGAGAAACTAGAGAAAAGATAAGCGTTGTTCAGACTTCAAATATTCCTAGGAATTTCGACTATGAACGTTGATTAATATCTAGACTTCGGTTTCCCAACTTTAGATAAAAATCGATTAAACTTGAACAAAGTTTGATAAAGAAGATATATATTCCAAAAAAAAAAGTTGCCCTAAACAATTTATGATGGACTCTTTTATAGACTTGGGGAAAAACCCTAACTTGCTAGTCAAGAAAGGATGAAAAAACTCCCTAAACCGACTCAGACCCTAATTTGCTATTTTTGGCAAATTTTGGTCGACCTAAAATAATGAAAGTACTCATAAAATAAAACAATTCGCCTCAAACGGCGGCCCAAACAGACTCCTAACGAAAGAGTTATTAACAAAATAAAAACTTTCCTAAAATAGCAAAAACGTATGTTTGATGCCCTAAACGATGGAATTTGGCTAAATTCTGAAGACCAAGGCAATCAAAGATTCCCTTGTCCTGTTCTTTGGCTTGTTTCCCATCGAAATGGACCCCTAAGGATCTAAATTACGACACTTGGATTTTTAGCCTCCAAATAGGCTATAGCCTGCTCATCTGCATCAGAATGGTTCTTAAAACCATTTGCTTTCTTTTTTATTGCTATAAGAAATAAGATACGGCGTCTTTATAACTCATGCAAAAATGAGTGGAGTAAGTGGTGACACGTCCTTTAGTTACCAGTGGACTTCACCAGCTTGGAATAGAAAAACCTCTAACTCTTCACATTATTTAACAAGGAATAATGATTCTATATTTCACCACTTCATTTACTGTCGTGAGTGCTTTAGCAGTGAGAGAGAGACAATTCTTTATTCGGTTGACCTTTTTACTAGGAGAAGCTTGAGTGCACACATTTATGAACAACAAAACAGCCCAATTTAAGCTCCATATTTATTTGCTGCCATGAGTAATTCGAGTGGTCCTAATAAGAGCTTTTGATATATAAAAATACTAGGCCAATCACGTTTTGTCATTGTGGTTTCTGATACATAGAAATACCAGGCCAAACCCATTACATAATTATGGTTGCTAATACATGAAAATATCAGGCCAACCCCATTTCATCATTGTGGTTGCTGATATATGGAAATATCAGGCCAACCTGGCTGCTGATACATGGAAATACCAGGCCAGCATAGTAAGTGCTGCTAATATATAGAAATACCAGGCCAACATAATAAGTGTTGCTGATATATAGAAATACCAGGCCAGCATATTTGATCATCGTGGTTGCTGATACATGGAAATACCAGGCCAACCACATTTCGTCATTGTCGTCGCAAACACCATTAAGTCTCACATTTTGTTGTTTATTCGCTGGATGATCGCATTCACTTGTACTTTCTACAAAAGCACTAAAATAGTATTAGTAACTAAAATATTATATCCTAGCTACTATAAATATGGGTATAAAATGTAGCATTTACATGCTTATCAACACCCCCACACTTACATTTTGCTAGTCCTCGAGCAAAACAGAGATATTATGCAATTGATTTTTATTTTATTTTTTTTAAAAAATATGGATAATTACCCACTCCCCCACACTTAAACATTACATTGTCCTCAATGTAATTGAGTCATCCAACGTAGAAATTAAGATGAGAAATGCAAAAATAAACAAAAAAGTAAAATAAAATAAGATATAGAGTAGAGGGAACAAATCTGATGGCTTGACTCCCATGAAGCGAAAGTTATATGTTTCCCTACTTGCCAGTAGCATGTTCTCAAACAATGTGGAGTTGGTACCCCAAGGTAAGGTGCGAATCATATATATAAAGCCTGAAGAGTTGGGGATCAACCAACTAATATGATTAGTCATAAACATGAACCTTCAGTAAGAAATATTAGTACCCAGAGAGATAAAGCTGAATTCAATCTTATTTAAAACATAATTCGAACCTTGAATATGAAGTAAATCAGGTTCGCAGATAATTAGTAAAGATTATTTAAATAATTGAACAGTTTTTGTACTCCCTAAATCAGGTTCTAAGTCAGCGGAAATAACTTCGACGACTGATATTGGTTCAACTTCAGCTAAGTTGGGCACACAAACATATGTTGGTTCAAATTTACTCGTCGAACAAGGCCTCATTGGAGCAATAGTATCACGACTCATAGACCCATTATCATCTAAAACGGTTTCATTATCAATATCATCAAGACAAAAAAATTCAGAACTTAATGGCTCAAAGGTCATGGTCGGAGCTTTCTCCACTGATTGAACTAGTCGATACTCGGACAAAACTAGAGGTTCTAGTCTGGGCTTCCAATTATTAGTGTCTAGCAGCGGTGTGGAGTCTAAATGTGCATTGACTTCACAAATAACCCTATGATCATCCAAATCATATCCAAAATGAGCAAAGCAAGCCTCTAATGGATCTTCCAAGTGGCTCTTGCAAAATCCTTTCGAGTGCATAATCTCGTTTCTCCCACGACACTTCAGGCTAAGGTACCTACAAAAAAAATCAAATATAATGTGTAAAAAGAACCAAAATAAATCTAAAAGAAAAACAAAATAAAATTATGTATAAAAAGATATCAATCAGAGAGTATTTTGCAACCACTCCCCAGCGATGGCGTCAAAAACTTGATAGGTTTGGAAACCTACAATAATATACTGCAAGTGCACAGCGTCTAACTAGTAGACAATGACAAGTACAGGTCGTTCCCACGAGGAGTGTGCAAATACTAATACTGTCTAATACCTAAAATCAAATAACTAAATTGACAATGTTTTAACGGTTTTCAAGAATTCATAATAAAGTGAAATAACAAATAATTTTAACGATAAACAGAATGATAGAAGGTTGTTAGGATTTTCGATTTCCACCAATTAATTATGAAAACTCTACTAATCTTTAAAAACCTATTACATGCATTTTCAAATATTGTTTCTCCGTTGTAATTTTCTTCGCTTCATGGGTAGTGATTCTAAAGCATTACTTATTAATCCTAAAGCATACCACGTCAACGGATTTAACCGAAGCACGAAATATCAATTGAAGAGCATAAGTAATCAAGAAAATCACATAAGAAATAAAATACCAAGCTATATGAATAAAAACCACTAATCAATCAAATCATTATTAAGCATATAAATGCAGAGTTTTCATAATAAAATTGGTTTCTACCTAGACCCTAACATGGTTCTAGTTAGACATGATTTTCTAAAAATTCATAAACATACTCAAATCAAAACTAGATAAGCAAGAGCGAATGATGGGAGAAGTTAATCTTCAAAACCTACTCCCAGCTTACGGCTGTGTAGCCGCTCTCTTCTCGTCTCCCAAAACGGCCTCCCTTTTCTGTCTGTCTACAAGATTTTTATATCCTAGTAATGCGAGAACTTCCAATCGGGACCTAGGGGATCATTTGCAAGGCCCTGTCCAAATCCAGCACCCATGTCCAAACCCGGATCCAGCTCACCAATACAATTTTTATTGCCTATCTGTCTGTTTAACCACCATCCACTTTCATTCCAAGTTCAGGTCACATCAACAGGCTCCATTCTTTCCAGCCTCCAATGGGTTTCATCTTCATTATCCTTCGATTAAAAGGGGTATAGAACCTACACCTCCATTTGCTCCAACTGTAGCTCCACTTCTTAATCTTTGTCTTGTAAACCTCTACGTGTAACGATCACCAACAGCTCAACCACCTCCAACAAACTAACCCAGAACTTCTCATATAGATATAGAAAATGTCAGACCCTGAAACTCATGACAACACCCAGTCTTCACCATCTGCATCGTGCTTGCACCATGTCTTCTGCATGTTAACTTCTTAATCTCAACACCAACGAATCCATCGCCAAATCAATTTTCTCCATCTCCATCTTCTCTCGAATTCAACCATGGAAACCATGGCAGTACATCACCACCAGCGCCTTTATTGTTCTCCCTGAATTCCAGTTCAACTCCAACTGCAAAACATCACCGGCTATTAACCATCCAACTATCGCCATCGATCACCAGTAACACCAACACTACATTCACAGTTGTGCATTTCTTAAGTAACCCATCATTCTTCCCTGTGTGTTACTTTCACGGCACAAATTCAAGTCAAATATCGACTGAAGTTCTTAGTAACTCGAGCTAATAATTCTGTGTACTTCAGTTCACATCCATGACCAAGGAAGCACGTTTAATCGTGGTCATCTAAACTTCTTTGTCGTCGGCAGCTAAACCATCTCTTCCGCCACCTCCATACAACCATCATCGACCAAACCACGTTAATGTCGACGCTACCACCACAATCACAATTTTAGAGAGATGCTACCTTCATGAGCAATGTAAGAATGTGATGCAGCGGATATTAGAGAAACTAGAGAAAA
Organism: Papaver somniferum; assembly: GCF_003573695.1. Classification (NCBI taxonomy): domain Eukaryota; kingdom Viridiplantae; phylum Streptophyta; class Magnoliopsida; order Ranunculales; family Papaveraceae; genus Papaver; species Papaver somniferum. Next base: position 16,399,362 of record NC_039368.1, read on the forward strand.
GAGAAGCGTTGTTCAGACTTCAAATATTCCTAGGAATTTCGACTATGAACGTTGATTAATATCTAGACTTCGGTTTCCCAACTTTAGATAAAAATCGATTAAACTTGAACAAAGTTTGATAAAGAAGATATATATTCCAAAAAAAAAGTTGCCCTAAACAATTTATGATGGACTCTTTTATAGACTTGGGGAAAAACCCTAACTTGCTAGTCAAGAAAGGATGAAAAAACTCCCTAAACCGACTCAGACCCTAATTTGCTATTTTTGGCAAATTTTGGTCGACCTAAAATAATGAAAGTACTCATAAAATAAAACAATTCGCCTCAAACGGCGGCCCAAACAGACTCCTAACGAAAGAGTTATTAACAAAATAAAAACTTTCCTAAAATAGCAAAAACGTATGTTTGATGCCCTAAACGATGGAATTTGGCTAAATTCTGAAGACCAAGGCAATCTAAGATTCCCTTGTCCTGTTCTTTGGCTTGTTTCCCATCGAAATGGACCCCTAAGGATCTAAATTACGACACTTGGATTTTTAGCCTCCAAATAGGCTATAGCCTGCTCATCTGCATCAGAATGGTTCTTAAAACCATTTGCTTTCTTTTTTATTGCTATAAGAAATAAGATACGGCGTCTTTATAACTCATGCAAAAATGAGTGGAGTAAGTGGTGACACGTCCTTTAGTTACCAGTGGACTTCACCAGCTTGGAATAGAAAAACCTCTAACTCTTCACATTATTTAACAAGGAATAATGATTCTATATTTCACCACTTCATTTACTGTCGTGAGTGCTTTAGCAGTGAGAGAGAGACAATTCTTTATTCGGTTGACCTTTTCACTAGGAGAAGCTTGAGTGCACACATTTATGAACAACAAAACAGCCCAATTTAAGCTCCATATTTATTTGCTGCCATGAGTAATTCGAGTGGTCCTAATAAGAGCTTTTGATATATAAAAATACTAGGCCAATCACGTTTTGTCATTGTGGTTGCTGATACATAGAAATACCAGGCCAAACCCATTACATAATTATGGTTGCTAATACATGAAAATATCAGGCCAACCCCATTTCATCATTGTGGTTGCTGATATATGGAAATATCAGGCCAACCTGGTTGCTGATACATGGAAATACCAGGCCAGCATAGTAAGTGCTGCTAATATATAGAAATACCAGGCCAACATAATAAGTGTTGCTGATATATAGAAATACCAGGCCAGCATATTTGATCATCGTGGTTGCTGATACATGGAAATACCAGGCCAACCACATTTCGTCATTGTCGTCGCAAACACCATTAAGTCTCACATTTTGTTGTTTATTCGCTGGATGATCGAATTCACTTGTACTTTCTACAAAAGCACTAAAATAGTATTAGTAACTAAAATATTGTATCCTAGCTACTATAAATATGGGTATAAAATGTAGCATTTACATGCTTATCAACACCCCCACACTTATATTTTGCTAGTCCTCGAGCAAAACAGAGATATTATGCAATTGATTTTTTATTTTATTTTTTATTTTTTTAAGAAAAGTGAAAATTTCCAAAAATATGGATAATTACCCACTCCCCCACACTTAAACATTACATTGTCCTCAATGTAATTGAGTCATCCAACGTAGAAATTAAGATGGGAAATGCAAAAATAAACAAGAAAGTAAAATAAAATAAGATATAGAGTAGAGGGAACAAATCTGATAGGTTGACTCCCATGAAGCGAAAGTTATATGTTTCCTTACTTTCCAGTAGCACGTTCTCAAACAATGTGGAGTTGGTACCCCAAGGTAATATGCGAATCATATATATAAATCCTGAAGAGTTGGGGATCAACCCAACTAATATGATTAGTCATAAACATGAACCTGCAGTAAGAAATATTAGTACCCAGAGAGATAAAGTTGAATTCAATCTTATTTAAAACATAATTCGAACCTTGAATATGAAGTAAATCAGGTTCGCAGATAATTAGTAAAGATTGTTTAAAGAATTGAACAGTTTTTGTACTCCTAAATCAGGTTCTAAGTCAGCGGAAATAACTTCCACGGCTGATATTGGTTCAACTTCAGCTAAGTTGGGCACACAAACATATGTTGGTTCAAATTCACTCGTCGAACAAGGCCTCATTGGAGCAGTAGTATCACGACTCATAGACCCATTATCATCTAAAACGGTTTCATTATCAATATCATCAAGACAAAAAAATTCAGAACTTAATGGCTCAAAGGTCATGGTCGGAGCTTTCTCCACTGATTGAACTAGTCGATACTCGGACAAAACTAGAGGTTCTAGTCTGGGCTTCCAATTATTAGTGTCTAGCAGCGGTGTGGAGTCTAAATGTGCATTGACTTCACAAATAACCCTATGATCATCCAAATCATATTCAAAATGAGCAAAGCAAGCCTTTAATGGATCTTCCAAGTGGCTCTTGCAAAATCCTTTCGAGTGCATAATCTCGTTTCGCCCACGACACTTCAGGCTAAGGTACCTACAAAAAAAATCAAATATAATGCGTAAAAAGAACCAAAAGAAATCTAAAAGAAAAATAAAATAAAATTATGTATAAAAAGATATCAATCAGAGAGTATTTTGCAACCACTCCCCGGCGACGGCATCAAAAACTTGATAGGTTTGGAAACCTACAATAATATATTGCAAGTGCACAGCGTCTAACTAGTAGACAATGACAAGTACAGGTCGTTCCCACGAGGAGTGTGCAAATACTACTACTGGCTAATACCTAAAATCAAATAACTAAATTGACAATGTTTTAACGGTTTTCAAGAATTCATAATAAAGTGAAATAACAAATAATTTTAACGATAAACAGAATGATAGAAGGTTGTTAGGATTTTCGATTTCCACCAATTAATTATGCAAACTCTACTAATCTTTAAAAACCTATTACATGCATTTTCAAATATTGTTTCTCCGTTGTAATTTTCTTCGCTTCATGGGTAGTGATTCTAAAGCATTACTTATCAATCCTAAAGCATACCACGTAGAGCATAAGTAATCAAGAAAATCACATAAGCAATAAAATACCAAGCTATATGAATAAAAACTACTAATCAATCAAATCATTATTAAGCATATAAATGCAGAGTTTTCATAATAAAATTGGTTTCTACCTAGACCCTAACATGGTTCTAGTTAGGCATGATTTTCTAAAAATTCATAAACATACTCAAATCAAAACTAGATAAGCAAGAGCGAATGATGGGAGAAGTTAATCTTCAAAACCTACTCCCAGCTTACGGCTGTGTAGCCGCTCTCTTCTCGTCTCCCACAACGGCCTCCCTTTTCTGTCTGTCTACAAGATGTTTATATCCTAGTAATGCGAGAACTTCCAATCGGGACCTAGGGGATCATTTGCAAGGACCTGTCCAAATCCAGCACCCATGTCCAAACCCGGATCCAGCTCACCAATACAATTTTTATTGCCTATCTGTCTGTTTAACCACCATCCACTTTCATTCCTAGTTCAGGTCACATCAACAGGCTCCATTCTTTCCAGCCTCCAATGGGTTTCATCTTCATTATCCTTCGATTAAAAGGGGTATAGAACCTACACCTCCATTTTCTCCAACTGTAGCTCCACTTCTTAATCTTTGTCTTGTAAACCTCTACGTGTAACGATCACCAACAGCTCAACCACCTCCAAAAAACTAACCCAGAACTTCTCATATAGATATAGAAAATGTCAGACCCTGAAACTCATGACAACACCCAGTCTTCACCATCTGCATCGTGCTTGCACCATGTCTTCTGCATGTTAACTTCTTAATCTCAACACCAACGAATCCATCGCCACATCAATTTTCTCCATCTCCATCTTCTCTCGAATTCAACCATGGAAACCATGGCAGTACATCACCACCAGCGCCTTTATTGTTCTCCCTGAATTCCAGTTCAACTCCAACTGCAAAACATCACCGGCTATTAACCATCCAACTATCGCCATCGATCACCAGTAACACCAACACTACATTCACAGTTGTGCATTTCTTAAGTAACCCATCATTCTTCCCTGTGTGTTACTTTCACGGCACAAATTCAAGTCAAATACCGACTGAAGTTCTTAGTAACTCGAGCTAATAATTCTGTGTACTTCAGTTCACATCCATGACCAAGGAAGCACGTTTAATCGTGGTCATCTAAACTTCTTTGCCGTCGGCAGCTAAACCATCTCTTCCGCCACCTCCATACAACCATCATCGACCAAACCACGTTAATGTCGATGCTACCACCACAATCACAATTTTAGAGAGATGCTACCTTCATGAGCAATGTAAGAATGTGATGCAGCGGATATTAGAGAAACTAGAGAAAAGATAAGCGTTGTTCAGACTTCAAATATTCCTAGGAATTTCGACTATGAACGTTGATTAATATCTAGACTTCGGTTTCCCAACTTTAGATAAAAATCGATTAAACTTGAACAAAGTTTGATAAAGAAGATATATATTCCAAAAAAAAAAGTTGCCCTAAACAATTTATGATGGACTCTTTTATAGACTTGGGGAAAAACCCTAACTTGCTAGTCAAGAAAGGATGAAAAAACTCCCTAAACCGACTCAGACCCTAATTTGCTATTTTTGGCAAATTTTGGTCGACCTAAAATAATGAAAGTACTCATAAAATAAAACAATTCGCCTCAAACGGCGGCCCAAACAGACTCCTAACGAAAGAGTTATTAACAAAATAAAAACTTTCCTAAAATAGCAAAAACGTATGTTTGATGCCCTAAACGATGGAATTTGGCTAAATTCTGAAGACCAAGGCAATCAAAGATTCCCTTGTCCTGTTCTTTGGCTTGTTTCCCATCGAAATGGACCCCTAAGGATCTAAATTACGACACTTGGATTTTTAGCCTCCAAATAGGCTATAGCCTGCTCATCTGCATCAGAATGGTTCTTAAAACCATTTGCTTTCTTTTTTATTGCTATAAGAAATAAGATACGGCGTCTTTATAACTCATGCAAAAATGAGTGGAGTAAGTGGTGACACGTCCTTTAGTTACCAGTGGACTTCACCAGCTTGGAATAGAAAAACCTCTAACTCTTCACATTATTTAACAAGGAATAATGATTCTATATTTCACCACTTCATTTACTGTCGTGAGTGCTTTAGCAGTGAGAGAGAGACAATTCTTTATTCGGTTGACCTTTTTACTAGGAGAAGCTTGAGTGCACACATTTATGAACAACAAAACAGCCCAATTTAAGCTCCATATTTATTTGCTGCCATGAGTAATTCGAGTGGTCCTAATAAGAGCTTTTGATATATAAAAATACTAGGCCAATCACGTTTTGTCATTGTGGTTTCTGATACATAGAAATACCAGGCCAAACCCATTACATAATTATGGTTGCTAATACATGAAAATATCAGGCCAACCCCATTTCATCATTGTGGTTGCTGATATATGGAAATATCAGGCCAACCTGGCTGCTGATACATGGAAATACCAGGCCAGCATAGTAAGTGCTGCTAATATATAGAAATACCAGGCCAACATAATAAGTGTTGCTGATATATAGAAATACCAGGCCAGCATATTTGATCATCGTGGTTGCTGATACATGGAAATACCAGGCCAACCACATTTCGTCATTGTCGTCGCAAACACCATTAAGTCTCACATTTTGTTGTTTATTCGCTGGATGATCGAATTCACTTGTACTTTCTACAAAAGCACTAAAATAGTATTAGTAACTAAAATATTGTATCCTAGCTACTATAAATATGGGTATAAAATGTAGCATTTACATGCTTATCAACACCCCCACACTTATATTTTGCTAGTCCTCGAGCAAAACAGAGATATTATGCAATTGATTTTTTATTTTTTATTTTTTTAAGAAAAGTGAAAATTTCCAAAAATATGGATAATTACCCACTCCCCCACACTTAAACATTACATTGTCCTCAATGTAATTGAGTCATCCAACGTAGAAATTAAGATGGGAAATGCAAAAATAAACAAGAAAGTAAAATAAAATAAGATATAGAGTAGAGGGAACAAATCTGATAGGTTGACTCCCATGAAGCGAAAGTTATATGTTTCCCTACTTTCCAGTAGCACGTTCTCAAACAATGTGGAGTTGGTACCCCAAGGTAAGCTGCGAATCATATATATAAATCCTGAAGAGTTGGGGATCAACCCAACTAATATGATTAGTCATAAACATGAACCTGCAGTAAGAAATATTAGTACCCAGAGAGATAAAGTTGAATTCAATCTTATTTAAAACATAATTCGAACCTTGAATATGAAGTAAATCAGGTTCGCAGATAATTAGTAAAGATTGTTTAAAGAATTGAACAGTTTTTGTACTCCTAAATCAGGTTCTAAGTCAGCGGAAATAACTTCCACGGCTGATATTGGTTCAACTTCAGCTAAGTTGGGCACACAAACATATGTTGGTTCAAATTCACTCGTCGAACAAGGCCTCATTGGAGCAATAATATCACGACTCATAGACCCATTATCATCTAAAACGGTTTCATTATCAATATCATCAAGACAAAAAAATTCAGAACTTAATGGCTCAAAGGTCATGGTCGGAGCTTTCTCCACTGATTGAACTAGTCGATACTCGGACAAAACTAGAGGTTCTAGTCTGGGCTTCCAATTATTAGTGTCTAGCAGCGGTGTGGAGTCTAAATGTGCATTGACTTCACAAATAACCCTATGATCATCCAAATCATATCCAAAATGAGAAAAGCAAGCCTTTAATGGATCTTCCAAGTGGCTCTTGCAAAATCCTTTCGAGTGCATAATCTCGTTTCGTCCACGACACTTCAGGCTAAGGTACCTACAAAAAAAATCAAATATAATGCGTAAAAAGAACCAAAAGAAATCTAAAAGAAAAATAAAATAAAATTATGTATAAAAAGATATCAATCAGAGAGTATTTTGCAACCACTCCCCGGCGACGGCATCAAAAACTTGATAGGTTTGGAAACCTACAATAATATACTGCAAGTGCACAGCGTCTAACTAGTAGACAATGACAAGTACAGGTCGTTCCCACGAGGAGTGTGCAAATACTACTACTGGCTAATACCTAAAATCAAATAACTAAATTGACAATGTTTTAACGGTTTTCAAGAATTCATAATAAAGTGAAATAACAAATAATTTTAACGATAAACAGAATGATAGAAGGTTGTTAGGATTTTCGATTTCCACCAATTAATTATGCAAACTCTACTAATCTTTAAAAACCTATTACATGCATTTTCAAATATTGTTTCTCCGTTGTAATTTTCTTCGCTTCATGGGTAGTGATTCTAAAGCATTACTTATCAATCCTAAAGCATACCACGTAGAGCATAAGTAATCAAGAAAATCACATAAGCAATAAAATACCAAGCTATATGAATAAAAACTACTAATCAATCAAATCATTATTAAGCATATAAATGCAGAGTTTTCATAATAAAATTGGTTTCTACCTAGACCCTAACATGGTTCTAGTTAGGCATGATTTTCTAAAAATTCATAAACATACTCAAATCAAAACTAGATAAGCAAGAGCGAATGATGGGAGAAGTTAATCTTCAAAACCTACTCCCAGCTTACGGCTGTGTAGCCGCTCTCTTCTCGTCTCCCACAACGGCCTCCCTTTTCTGTCTGTCTACAAGATGTTTATATCCTAGTAATGCGAGAACTTCCAATCGGGACCTAGGGGATCATTTGCAAGGACCTGTCCAAATCCAGCACCCATGTCCAAACCCGGATCCAGCTCACCAATACAATTTTTATTGCCTATCTGTCTGTTTAACCACCATCCACTTTCATTCCTAGTTCAGGTCACATCAACAGGCTCCATTCTTTCCAGCCTCCAATGGGTTTCATCTTCATTATCCTTCGATTAAAAGGGGTATAGAACCTACACCTCCATTTTCTCCAACTGTAGCTCCACTTCTTAATCTTTGTCTTGTAAACCTCTACGTGTAACGATCACCAACAGCTCAACCACCTCCAAAAAACTAACCCAGAACTTCTCATATAGATATAGAAAATGTCAGACCCTGAAACTCATGACAACACCCAGTCTTCACCATCTGCATCGTGCTTGCACCATGTCTTCTGCATGTTAACTTCTTAATCTCAACACCAACGAATCCATCGCCACATCAATTTTCTCCATCTCCATCTTCTCTCGAATTCAACCATGGAAACCATGGCAGTACATCACCACCAGCGCCTTTATTGTTCTCCCTGAATTCCAGTTCAACTCCAACTGCAAAACATCACCGGCTATTAACCATCCAACTATCGCCATCGATCACCAGTAACACCAACACTACATTCACAGTTGTGCATTTCTTAAGTAACCCATCATTCTTCCCTGTGTGTTACTTTCACGGCACAAATTCAAGTCAAATACCGACTGAAGTTCTTAGTAACTCGAGCTAATAATTCTGTGTACTTCAGTTCACATCCATGACCAAGGAAGCACGTTTAATCGTGGTCATCTAAACTTCTTTGCCGTCGGCAGCTAAACCATCTCTTCCGCCACCTCCATACAACCATCATCGACCAAACCACGTTAATGTCGATGCTACCACCACAATCACAATTTTAGAGAGATGCTACCTTCATGAGCAATGTAAGAATGTGATGCAGCGGATATTAGAGAAACTAGAGAAAAGATAAGCGTTGTTCAGACTTCAAATATTCCTAGGAATTTCGACTATGAACGTTGATTAATATCTAGACTTCGGTTTCCCAACTTTAGATAAAAATCGATTAAACTTGAACAAAGTTTGATAAAGAAGATATATATTCCAAAAAAAAAAGTTGCCCTAAACAATTTATGATGGACTCTTTTATAGACTTGGGGAAAAACCCTAACTTGCTAGTCAAGAAAGGATGAAAAAACTCCCTAAACCGACTCAGACCCTAATTTGCTATTTTTGGCAAATTTTGGTCGACCTAAAATAATGAAAGTACTCATAAAATAAAACAATTCGCCTCAAACGGCGGCCCAAACAGACTCCTAACGAAAGAGTTATTAACAAAATAAAAACTTTCCTAAAATAGCAAAAACGTATGTTTGATGCCCTAAACGATGGAATTTGGCTAAATTCTGAAGACCAAGGCAATCAAAGATTCCCTTGTCCTGTTCTTTGGCTTGTTTCCCATCGAAATGGACCCCTAAGGATCTAAATTACGACACTTGGATTTTTAGCCTCCAAATAGGCTATAGCCTGCTCATCTGCATCAGAATGGTTCTTAAAACCATTTGCTTTCTTTTTTATTGCTATAAGAAATAAGATACGGCGTCTTTATAACTCATGCAAAAATGAGTGGAGTAAGTGGTGACACGTCCTTTAGTTACCAGTGGACTTCACCAGCTTGGAATAGAAAAACCTCTAACTCTTCACATTATTTAACAAGGAATAATGATTCTATATTTCACCACTTCATTTACTGTCGTGAGTGCTTTAGCAGTGAGAGAGAGACAATTCTTTATTCGGTTGACCTTTTCACTAGGAGAAGCTTGAGTGCACACATTTATGAACAACAAAACAGCCCAATTTAAGCTCCATATTTATTTGCTGCCATGAGTAATTCGAGTGGTCCTAATAAGAGCTTTTGATATATAAAAATACTAGGCCAATCACGTTTTGTCATTGTGGTTTCTGATACATAGAAATACCAGGCCAAACCCATTACATAATTATGGTTGCTAATACATGAAAATATCAGGCCAACCCCATTTCATCATTGTGGTTGCTGATATATGGAAATATCAGGCCAACCTGGCTGCTGATACATGGAAATACCAGGCCAGCATAGTAAGTGCTGCTAATATATAGAAATACCAGGCCAACATAATAAGTGTTGCTGATATATAGAAATACCAGGCCAGCATATTTGATCATCGTGGTTGCTGATACATGGAAATACCAGGCCAACCACATTTCGTCATTGTCGTCGCAAACACCATTAAGTCTCACATTTTGTTGTTTATTCGCTGGATGATCGAATTCACTTGTACTTTCTACAAAAGCACTAAAATAGTATTAGTAACTAAAATATTGTATCCTAGCTACTATAAATATGGGTATAAAATGTAGCATTTACATGCTTATCAACACCCCCACACTTATATTTTGCTAGTCCTCGAGCAAAACAGAGATATTATGCAATTGATTTTTTATTTTATTTTTTATTTTTTTAAGAAAAGTGAAAATTTCCAAAAATATGGATAATTACCCACTCCCCCACACTTAAACATTACATTGTCCTCAATGTAATTGAGTCATCCAACGTAGAAATTAAGATGGGAAATGCAAAAATAAACAAGAAAGTAAAATAAAATAAGATATAGAGTAGAGGGAACAAATCTGATAGGTTGACTCCCATGAAGCGAAAGTTATATGTTTCCTTACTTTCCAGTAGCACGTTCTCAAACAATGTGGAGTTGGTACCCCAAGGTAATATGCGAATCATATATATAAATCCTGAAGAGTTGGGGATCAACCCAACTAATATGATTAGTCATAAACATGAACCTGCAGTAAGAAATATTAGTACCCAGAGAGATAAAGTTGAATTCAATCTTATTTAAAACATAATTCGAACCTTGAATATGAAGTAAATCAGGTTCGCAGATAATTAGTAAAGATTGTTTAAAGAATTGAACAGTTTTTGTACTCCTAAATCAGGTTCTAAGTCAGCGGAAATAACTTCCACGGCTGATATTGGTTCAACTTCAGCTAAGTTGGGCACACAAACATATGTTGGTTCAAATTCACTCGTCGAACAAGGCCTCATTGGAGCAGTAGTATCACGACTCATAGACCCATTATCATCTAAAACGGTTTCATTATCAATATCATCAAGACAAAAAAATTCAGAACTTAATGGCTCAAAGGTCATGGTCGGAGCTTTCTCCACTGATTGAACTAGTCGATACTCGGACAAAACTAGAGGTTCTAGTCTGGGCTTCCAATTATTAGTGTCTAGCAGCGGTGTGGAGTCTAAATGTGCATTGACTTCACAAATAACCCTATGATCATCCAAATCATATTCAAAATGAGCAAAGCAAGCCTTTAATGGATCTTCCAAGTGGCTCTTGCAAAATCCTTTCGAGTGCATAATCTCGTTTCGCCCACGACACTTCAGGCTAAGGTACCTACAAAAAAAATCAAATATAATGCGTAAAAAGAACCAAAAGAAATCTAAAAGAAAAATAAAATAAAATTATGTATAAAAAGATATCAATCAGAGAGTATTTTGCAACCACTCCCCGGCGACGGCATCAAAAACTTGATAGGTTTGGAAACCTACAATAATATATTGCAAGTGCACAGCGTCTAACTAGTAGACAATGACAAGTACAGGTCGTTCCCACGAGGAGTGTGCAAATACTACTACTGGCTAATACCTAAAATCAAATAACTAAATTGACAATGTTTTAACGGTTTTCAAGAATTCATAATAAAGTGAAATAACAAATAATTTTAACGATAAACAGAATGATAGAAGGTTGTTAGGATTTTCGATTTCCACCAATTAATTATGCAAACTCTACTAATCTTTAAAAACCTATTACATGCATTTTCAAATATTGTTTCTCCGTTGTAATTTTCTTCGCTTCATGGGTAGTGATTCTAAAGCATTACTTATCAATCCTAAAGCATACCACGTAGAGCATAAGTAATCAAGAAAATCACATAAGCAATAAAATACCAAGCTATATGAATAAAAACTACTAATCAATCAAATCATTATTAAGCATATAAATGCAGAGTTTTCATAATAAAATTGGTTTCTACCTAGACCCTAACATGGTTCTAGTTAGGCATGATTTTCTAAAAATTCATAAACATACTCAAATCAAAACTAGATAAGCAAGAGCGAATGATGGGAGAAGTTAATCTTCAAAACCTACTCCCAGCTTACGGCTGTGTAGCTGCTCTCTTCTCGTCTCCCACAACGGCCTCCCTTTTCTGTCTGTCTACAAGATGTTTATATCCTAGTAATGCGAGAACTTCCAATCGGGACCTAGGGGATCATTTGCAAGGACCTGTCCAAATCCAGCACCCATGTCCAAACCCGGATCCAGCTCACCAATACAATTTTTATTGCCTATCTGTCTGTTTAACCACCATCCACTTTCATTCCTAGTTCAGGTCACATCAACAGGCTCCATTCTTTCCAGCCTCCAATGGGTTTCATCTTCATTATCCTTCGATTAAAAGGGGTATAGAACCTACACCTCCATTTTCTCCAACTGTAGCTCCACTTCTTAATCTTTGTCTTGTAAACCTCTATGTGTAACGATCACCAACAGCTCAACCACCTCCAAAAAACTAACCCAGAACTTCTCATATAGATATAGAAAATGTCAGACCCTGAAACTCATGACAACACCCAGTCTTCACCATCTGCATCGTGCTTGCACCATGTCTTCTGCATGTTAACTTCTTAATCTCAACACCAACGAATCCATCGCCACATCAATTTTCTCCATCTCCATCTTCTCTCGAATTCAACCATGGAAACCATGGCAGTACATCACCACCAGCGCCTTTATTGTTCTCCCTGAATTCCAGTTCAACTCCAACTGCAAAACATCACCGGCTATTAACCATCCAACTATCGCCATCGATCACCAGTAACACCAACACTACATTCACAGTTGTGCATTTCTTAAGTAACCCATCATTCTTCCCTGTGTGTTACTTTCA
>NC_039368.1:16412092-16415296 GCF_003573695.1 Papaver somniferum
CTAAAATAGTATTAGTAACTAAAATATTGTATCCTAGCTACTATAAATATGGGTATAAAATGTAGCATTTACATGCTTATCAACACCCCCACACTTATATTTTGCTAGTCCTCGAGCAAAACAGAGATATTATGCAATTGATTTTTTATTTTATTTTTTATTTTTTTAAGAAAAGTGAAAATTTCCAAAAATATGGATAATTACCCACTCCCCCACACTTAAACATTACATTGTCCTCAATGTAATTGAGTCATCCAACGTAGAAATTAAGATGGGAAATGCAAAAATAAACAAGAAAGTAAAATAAAATAAGATATAGAGTAGAGGGAACAAATCTGATAGGTTGACTCCCATGAAGCGAAAGTTATATGTTTCCCTACTTTCCAGTAGCACGTTCTCAAACAATGTGGAGTTGGTACCCCAAGGTAAGCTGCGAATCATATATATAAATCCTGGAGAGTTGGGGATCAACCCAACTAATATGATTAGTCATAAACATGAAACTGCCGTAAGAAATATTAGTACCCAGAGAGATAAAGTTGAATTCAATCTTATTTAAAACATAATTCGAACCTTGAATATGAAGTAAATCAGGTTCGCAGATAATTAGTAAAGATTGTTTAAAGAATTGAACAGTTTTTGTACTCCCTAAATCAGGTTCTAAGTCAGCGGAAATAACTTCCACGGCTGATATTGGTTCAACTTCAGCTAAGTTGGGCACACAAACATATGTTGGTTCAAATTCACTCGTCGAACAAGGCCTCATTGGAGCAATAGTATCACGACTCATAGACCCATTATCATCTAAAACGGTTTCATTATCAATATCATCAAGACAAAAAAATTCAGAACTTAATGGCTCAAAGGTCATGGTCGGAGCTTTCTCCACTGATTGAACTAGTCGATACTCGGACAAAACTAGAGGTTCTAGTCTGGGCTTCCAATTATTAGTGTCTAGCAGCGGTGTGGAGTCTAAATGTGCATTGACTTCACAAATAACCCTATGATCATCCAAATCATATTCAAAATGAGCAAAGCAAGCCTTTAATGGATCTTCCAAGTGGCTCTTGCAAAATCCTTTCGAGTGCATAATCTCGTTTCGCCCACGACACTTCAGGCTAAGGTACCTACAAAAAAAATCAAATATAATGCGTAAAAAGAACCAAAAGAAATCTAAAAGAAAAATAAAATAAAATTATGTATAAAAAGATATCAATCAGAGAGTATTTTGCAACCACTCCCCGGCGACGGCATCAAAAACTTGATAGGTTTGGAAACCTACAATAATATATTGCAAGTGCACAGCGTCTAACTAGTAGACAATGACAAGTACAGGTCGTTCCCACGAGGAGTGTGCAAATACTACTACTGGCTAATACCTAAAATCAAATAACTAAATTCACAATGTTTTAACGGTTTTCAAGAATTCATAATAAAGTGAAATAACAAATAATTTTAACGATAAACAGAATGATAGAAGGTTGTTAGGATTTTCGATTTCCACCAATTAATTATGCAAACTCTACTAATCTTTAAAAACCTATTACATGCATTTTCAAATATTGTTTCTCCGTTATAATTTTCTTCGCTTCATGGGTAGTGATTCTAAAGCATTACTTATCAATCCTAAAGCATACCACGTAGAGCATAAGTAATCAAGAAAATCACATAAGCAATAAAATACCAAGCTATATGAATAAAAACTACTAATCAATCAAATCATTATTAAGCATATAAATGCAGAGTTTTCATAATAAAATTGGTTTCTACCTAGACCCTAACATGGTTCTAGTTAGGCATGATTTTCTAAAAATTCATAAACATACTCAAATCAAAACTAGATAAGCAAGAGCGAATGATGGGAGAAGTTAATCTTCAAAACCTACTCCCAGCTTACGGCTGTGTAGCTGCTCTCTTCTCGTCTCCCACAACGGCCTCCCTTTTCTGTCTGTCTACAAGATGTTTATATCCTAGTAATGCGAGAACTTCCAATCGGGACCTAGGGGATCATTTGCAAGGACCTGTCCAAATCCAGCACCCATGTCCAAACCCGGATCCAGCTCACCAATACAATTTTTATTGCCTATCTGTCTGTTTAACCACCATCCACTTTCATTCCTAGTTCAGGTCACATCAACAGGCTCCATTCTTTCCAGCCTCCAATGGGTTTCATCTTCATTATCCTTCGATTAAAAGGGGTATAGAACCTACACCTCCATTTTCTCCAACTGTAGCTCCACTTCTTAATCTTTGTCTTGTAAACCTCTATGTGTAACGATCACCAACAGCTCAACCACCTCCAAAAAACTAACCCAGAACTTCTCATATAGATATAGAAAATGTCAGACCCTGAAACTCATGACAACACCCAGTCTTCACCATCTGCATCGTGCTTGCACCATGTCTTCTGCATGTTAACTTCTTAATCTCAACACCAACGAATCCATCGCCACATCAATTTTCTCCATCTCCATCTTCTCTCGAATTCAACCATGGAAACCATGGCAGTACATCACCACCAGCGCCTTTATTGTTCTCCCTGAATTCCAGTTCAACTCCAACTGCAAAACATCACCGGCTATTAACCATCCAACTATCGCCATCGATCACCAGTAACACCAACACTACATTCACAGTTGTGCATTTCTTAAGTAACCCATCATTCTTCCCTGTGTGTTACTTTCATGGCACAAATTCAAGTCAAATACCGACTGAAGTTCTTAGTAACTCGAGCTAATAATTCTGTGTACTTCAGTTCACATCCATGACCAAGGAAGCACGTTTAATCGTGGTCATCTAAACTTCTTTGCCGTCGGCAGCTAAACCATCTCTTCCGCCACCTCCATACAACCATCATCGACCAAACCACGTTAATGTCGATGCTACCACCACAATCACTATTTTAGAGAGATGCTACCTTCATGAGCAATGTAAGAATGTGATGCAGCGGATATTAGAGAAACTAGAGAAAAGATAAGCGTTGTTCAGACTTCAAATATTCCTAGGAATTTCGACTATGAACGTTGATTAATATCTAGACTTCGGTTTCCCAACTTTAGATAAAAATCGATTAAACTTGAACAAAGTTTGATAAAGAAGATATATATTCCAAAAAAAAAAGTTGCCCTAAACAATTTATGATGGACTCTTTTATAGACTTGGGGAAAAACCCTAACTTGCTAGTCAAGAAAGGATGAAAACACT